>NW_008794709.1:1361048-1448456 GCF_000699145.1 Aptenodytes forsteri
GAGGGGTCGCAGGCTGTTGGAGGCAATGCCGCTGCCTCTCCGGCTTCCCCGGTCTCTCACACACCTCGGTTGTTCTCCCCCTCACCCCTCAGGTCGAGCCGGCTGCCCCTCATCCCTCAGTGCTGGCTCCCCCTCCGTGCTCCTCCCCACATTTCATGGGGCAGCTTCGGGTACGGTGAGGGCTGCCGGAGGAAAACAACAGCATCTCTCGTACCCCTGTCTCAAGGTGACACCGCAGGTCTGGGCGTTTTGACAGAACAGGCTGTGCCCGGTATGGAATTACACGGAGTAGTGATCCAGAAAGTACAGTGCTACGCAAGACCCACCGATAATGCTCGTCGGTGAGGGAATAACTCTCTCCCTCAACGCTGAGGCCACGAAGAATAACAAAGAATGATATTGCCTGCACCATATTATCTATACTATAATCCGTATGCTTAGCGTTTTGGCCCATCCACGGTGACATCTAGGGACGTTTTTTTTAGAATAATCTCCAGGAAGCTAAGTGCATTTTCCAAAATCAAGATTTACTCTGGCACATGTGAGCAAAATACTTGATGCTAAAACTCCCACCCCTCAAAACAGATAAAGGACCTAGAGCTCGCTGCTGGAAGCCAACACTCAAAAATCGACCCATGCTGCCAAAACCATGGGACGTCAAACTAGTAGTGTGGTTTTATTTGGGGGTTTTTCTGTAGTTGGTGGTGTAGTTTGGACGTGAGGAAAAATGTCTTTACTGAAAGAGTGGTTAAACATTGGAAGAGGCTGCCCAGGGAAGTGGTGGAGTCCCCATCCCTGGAGGTATTTAAAAGACGAGTAGATGAGGCGCTTAGGGACATGGTTTAGTGGGTGGTGGTGTTGGGTCGACGGTTGGACTCGATGATCTTAGAGGTCTTTTCCAACCTCAATGATTCTATGATTCTATGATGTTTTAGTCAGGTCTTCGAGATCTTGTCAGCCTTTAACTGTATGATTGCAAGGACTAGGCAGCTGCTTTCAATAGGAGCTGAGTTTTCAGCTCATGGTCCCTTTCCAGGAGCAGAAACTTGAACACGACCATTGAACACCTGAGTTAGCAACACCAAGATTTCCAAATACTAGAACCCACCAAGACAGCTTCCTAGTTAAGTGGCCTATTTTCAAATGCACGGAACGTCCCATTATTTTAATCTCGTCCAACGCTTTTGAAATGCCAAGGGGAAAGCACGCTGTTGCGGAATGAACATGCTTTTGTTGAATCCCAGTTCACACAGGAGTGTTTTTGTCGAGGCCTAGCAAACATGTTTGTTGAAGTAATTCTGTACGGCAGCAGGTGGCAGACTGGTGCCATTTTTTGTCATTTTTGGCTTCTTCAACGCAAATACATCTTTTATCGCTAGATGGCACTCGTCTCTGGAGGAGATCTGTTTGGTGCTGTTGGGAGCTAACCGGTATCACAAGGTTCAGAAAACAGCTACTGAAATTCAACCAAATCTCTATCATTTTTAATTATTCATTTTTGGCCTTGTCAAGATGTATTACATCGCTATTGTGGTGCTCTAAAAAAGGCTGAAGCTAGCACAATCTATCTTAGCACTAATTTATTGTACAGCAGATACAGAAATATTTTAAGCAGTTGAGCTATCAGACACTGATATGGACTTGCATTATATTAATGTTAACAATTACAGCATTGATATAAGTAACAATTACAGCATTGCTATAAGTAATATCAAAAATCAGTCATATTATCAAAATAATCAAAATTAGGATCTGAAAGATTTATCTGCATAAAAATATAGCATAAAAATAATACCTGCCCTGAAAAACGATAAAATTAATGCGCTCCCCCTAGTAAAGTTTCTAAACCCCACATATAGAAAGCTTCTTAATCATGTTACTTGTACACACAGATTTTCTTAATGGTGTCTGTAAACAGTTTCTAACATATAGATAATAGGTTATAGTGGGATCCAATCCAAAGTCAGTTGTAAATATGACTACCGGCGTTATATTTAGGTCAGTTGGAAATGAATTAAAGAGTTTAATTTGAGACTTTTCAAACTGCAAATGAAATTAAAAGCATAGGTTGAGCACAAACTGCTAATGACTACAATGTTTATTATGTGGTGACACACACACAGGGAAACAAGATGGTTAACCTAATTTTTTAGAAAGACAGCCATGCACAGAGCTGGACTTTCTTACTTTAACAGCCCTATTTCTTTTAACTGCCCTTCTACATCCACCTGCACTGAAAATAGCTAAATGACTCTATATGCTGTAAATTGGTGTTGTAAAGCACACAGGTGACTCATTACTTAAAGATTTCATTTAAGAAATTTTACATTTTCATAAACCAAATAATGACCTTATTTTCCTTTGTCCAGGGACATAAAGTATCTTCGTTCCTATTGATGGGATCTCTTTGTTGCCACTGTAAATGAAAGCAGAATTTCATCATGAATAGCTGCAGGTGTCAATCAGCCAAGTGGAGGACTGTGTTTATAATAAAATTGATTGACTGATACATCATTAATCAATAATACCTTCCTAGGTATCTGTCCAAACCATGATAACCTAAACGTTGAATTTTTTAAACTGCAATAACATCAGAAAAGGTAGCACACATAAAAGATAAAACAGAAACAGGTTTGGAATTGGCTTGGGATTATCTGAGATAGCAGAGCCAAACTAACTAGTACCCTGCTAGCATACTGCATCTCTCGTTTTTATCTGTGACTTTGAGTATTACTGTGTTTGTATTTTGTAGTGATATGTTTATATTGCACAAGTGAATTACTCACTGACTTACAAAGACACATGAGAAGGAAGCCAAACAGGCATTGCTAATGTTTTTTATTGCAAAATATCAACTGCATTGTATCTATGGTTCTTCATGAAAAGCAATGCTTTTGCTATTAAAACTGGAATAATTTTATGGGAGCGACGTGCTACTGAGTATTACAGCTCTTGGAAAGCCTCTAGGGTTTCGGTCTCTCCCGTATGACTGAGCTATCAGTGGAATTACAGATGAGTATCGGAAGTGCACCTTGTTATGTGAATTTATCAAAAGAAGTTGAAAATGCAAAGCAATGGAATGTCGATTTTATGCAGCATGGAGCTCCTTATTTGCATGGCATTATAACACATGTTGTAACATACAAAAAATAAGTGCAGTTTTTTTCAGGTGGGTTTCAAATTGCAAATGCTCTGAACTGACTGAAGATGCACTTTCTTTCTTTTTTTTAAGACTTTTAAGTCTGATAATATCTTCACAGTGTATCAAAACCAGTGTACACTTTCAGCCTGCTAATGCACCGTCCCTTGTTCCTATCGCAATAGGAAATGATTGATGTCCAGGAAAGGAGTTACAAGTTTGGTCATTTCAGCTTTTCTAAGATAGCATCTCCTGTTTCTTCAGAAGCATGAATAGTTCCAGATGGTGAGCAGGGCTGTGTTAATGGAAAGGACAATTTACTTATACATTCACATAACCTTTTCATTATGAACATCAGCAGATCTAGAAAAGCTTGGCCCCATTTCCTGGCCAAAACAGCATCACTCTGCTGTTTACATTCTACCTGAGAGAAGAATGCAAATGTTGGCGCTATAAATGTTCACAACTTAATCCCTTGTTGAAGTGAGATGGAAAAAAAATAACACTCTAGGGTAATAATATCATAAAACTGTTTGGCAGCAAAAGGGAATTCAGCCTCTCATTTTAGCATGGCAGCACAACAACAAGCAGGTCTGTCTCCAAGAAGACCAAACACTGTCCTTGTAATCATGAATACGCATCCCCAAATGACAGCAAGGAAAAGGCTCATGGGGCTGAAAATAGTATAGGGAGCGGCTGAGCTTGGAAAGCTGAGTTCAGATGTGTCCTACTTCTCTGTTTTCTCATCCTGCTAGAGAATGAGAGCGCTTCAGAGGTGACATGCTTTTGTCTGCAGAGATATACAGAAACTGCAAGACAATTATGAAGAAAATAACAAATTGTAGTTGCTTGCTCCAAACGTAAAGGAAATAGGACTTGTTTTAAAATTATGTTAGTGATTTTTTTAGGATAGTGTCTTCTGGATTCTAGTCATAACTTCGATTTGTTGCTTAACCTCAGATATCAACTGTGCCTGCCCTAATTATTCTTCCACCAACCTGATTAGTAGCTGTGTTAAGGATAAGATTGATGTTTTTGTCTGAAAAAAGGTTGTGAGTTTTTAAATAGCACCAAAAACATGCGTTGTGCTATCAGTGGGCATGGCACATTTGGGGCACAACACAATAATTAATAAATAGTCCCAAATAATCTTATCTCAGTTTTGTTACTCTCTAATTGAGAAGTGACAATGAGACAAAGATTGGTCACTTTAGGGACAGTGGGAAAATTAAATCATACATCTTGAGAATCCTAACCAAGAGATTTAGTACATGGATGAGGTATAGTTGTTATGATCACTATATATGGTTAGAGACGGAGCAAAAATTGTGGCAATATGCAGATATCTGCCACAAAATGAGAACGCAGGAATTAGGAACGAGTTTCAGTCTTTGCAATATGTCTCCTCGTATCAGAGCCAGAAATGTGCCCAGCAGCTAATTCAAGGTCACAAGCTGGATATGGTAGTTAGATTCTGTATTCCTCACTCAACTAAGTATCCCCAAAACCTTAGGGCCTGGGCAAACTGCAGAGTGCAGTGGACTGAAGGAGGAGTTGCAAAGGATTTTACTCCTCTTGAGTCCTGTGACCCAGGATGGAGATGGGGACGGTTCGTTTCAGTCCCTGGGCATATTTGAACCAGACATTCTCTAAAGCGAGCCTAGCCAAGCCAGAGTTTCATGGCATCATTTCAACAACCAAGACTGCAGAAGCCAATCAGGCGTTGCTCACCATTGCCACCCTCCTCCTTGGCCAGGACCTGCGCTGAGAACGGCACCTGGCTAGCTGCTTGCACATTTGGCCATGGAAACAACTTCATAGCTCCGACCTGCTCCCTAGGCTCAAAGGCAAGAGCCTAACCCAGTGGCTTCACTGGGGCCACTAACGTAAGGGTGAAAGGATCAGATCCAACCAAAGCAACACAGCAGACACAGCACTTGTACCTCCAAAGAATAATTTGTCACTTAATCACCTTCTTTCAGAAAGGCTGCCTACCAAGGGGGAGGGGAGCCTTGTACACAAGCAGGCTTTTGATCTAGGTGGAGCTCAGAGGGCTTAGCTAGCGCATTCGTTTAAAGGATTGAGAAGCAAATAATTAATTGCTCTAAATTATATCCGTCATGGTTTGGAGGCTTGTTTTAATATATGAAGACAAGCTGTTAAACTGGAATGGCGGACTGATACTTATTTTGTGATAGGACAAAGTAGTCTCACCTCTCTCCTGATCATGATTTTCTGTGTCAGCTTTCTAGGTCTGCATTTCTGTAGACATTAAAGCTGCTGCCAATGTCCTGCTTTCTGGTTGTTGTTGTACAGAATAATGGAAAGCTGTAAAAATCACAGAACAATTTACCTCATAGATTTCCAAATTACACTAGGATGATTATCATCTGCCTCTCCAGATAACGATTTGGAGCCATTAATATTGAGAACTTGCCAGTGGGAACTGAAAGGAGTATTGTCTGAAGGGTTTTGGACCAGAAATCCTTGCCAAACTGAGCAGTGTGAACTATAGGGTGCAGGCAAATACACTCCCCTAACATCCTTCCTTGAAACGCACAACAACTGCAGTTTTCTGCTAACTGACTTGGACTTTTCCAGGCTGATGGATTATTTCAGTGATTTTCTGGTCAGCACATAGATCTGGTGCTAATTTTATCAGCTTGGTTTTAAAATCAATGCATGGAGACTGCAGTGTCTTTCACCTTCCCCTCCATAGATGGAATTACGCAAAATGTATTCACTTAGATGAAACTGTTGGTATTGGCTTTGGTGTTGCTAGCACTTTTCTAAACTGATTAATTTGAACTCAGACTGTGCAGACAACACTAGCTTATTTGGCATTCACAAACCGCAGCAGCATATTAGGCATTAATTATATATGACTAATTATATTAATTATAATGAATGAGAATTATATTAGGTTTAAGAACTATTTAAAGGGAACTAGAAATTAAAGCAGCAGGATTAGTATCTGGCTGTCATGGACTTGCTCTGCGTGGATTTGGACAGCATGGTTTGCCATTCTGTCTCTAGTTTTCCAAAAGACAAGGTGACCTCCTTTGTAAAGCCAATGAGATCCTGTTATAAACACAAATATCACTATATATATATTAAAATAACAGCATGTAATTTCAAATCTTCCAGCACTAGTTATAAAATGCTTTTTTAAAGCTAAATAGTTCAGACCACTTAGTCCATAAAAGGAGGAAAATCCTACCAAAAACTGCCTTTAATTAAAAAAAAAGTTAGAAGCTACAAGTAAATCAAAAATTATAAAAAAATACTACTATTTGTAAGAGTATTTCCAAGTAAGCTGAAATTCCATAACGACCTGAGCTTGTACCTGGTCTGGAATGAGACATTTCTATCATCTTAGACATTTGGAGGGCTCTCTGACAGTGACATTTTGAGTGATGGGTTCAGCCATTGGGAGAGGGCAAACCTAATAATCCCAGTAGGAAATTCAGAGAAAAGAGAAATTCATTAGAGAGTGATCTCACCAACTTCACCTCTGCCTCCACCTTGCCAGCTGCAAAATGGCAATAATCACAACAGCTCATTGTGTGGGGATTTATTAATCTTTATAAGGCACTTCATACGTGTGAAGCAGTACAGATGAAGTTTGCCAAATGTGGGTGGATAGCTATAAGCTTTGTCTAATCAGCAAGTGACTCAGTCCCTTCTTCTCCATAGAGGCCCTGTTCCTCCTGTAGGCCTAAACAACAGGAATTACTCCCAGCTAGCAAGGTCTGTGGCTGAAAGGGCAGAGCATCTCCCAAGAAGTTTTCTGCTGTCATGGAACTGCAAGCAAAAGGCATAGAAAAGTCAATAGGAAAATAGTCCATTTTAACCAAAAATGTGCTGAAACAGCTCGGCGCAGTTTGTACCTGGATTTCCTCTCACTGGGACAGAGATAGACTCATTTTTTAACACACTAGTTTTGTGATACCAACATCCTTCCATTCTACCGATCAGTCCTCAACTCTCAGCTACATCCATAGCAGCAGCTGAAGTGCCCAGGACTACCCTCTGGCACTAGGGCCAGTTGGCACAGAATGGCCATGGCCCTATTACTAATTTCATAATCTCCAAAAGAGGGTGGTTACAAGTAGCTTGCTTAGTGGGAATAGTCTTTGCTGTGTGCTAACTTCCTAACTGCGCCACAGAAATGATATAGAAGAATGTAAGTTGATCTAAGTCAAAAATCACGTTTGGGACATTTCTATCAACTTAACAGGATAGAGAATCAATCGTCAGCGCCCAGGGACATTCTTGTTTCTTGTGAGTCTGCTTTGGACCCGACCCCCAACCTCCACCCGATTACCGACCACCTTCCTTCTTGAGCTGGAGAGCTTGTCATGTTAGTAGTGTAAAGCCTCTTTTCATTACAAATACGTCCAGAAGATACAACAACTAGCACCACTGAAAATAAATGAGGATAGAGAATCAATCGTCAGCACCCAGGGACATTCTTGTTTCTTGTGAGTCTGCTTTTTATCCTGGTCCTGACCTTCACTCTCTTTCTGATTACCTTCCTTCTTGAGCTGGAGAGCTTGTCATGTTAGTAGTGTAAAGCCTCTTTTCATTACAAATACGTCCAGAAGATACAACAACTAGCACCACTGAAAATAAATGTTAAAAAAAATAAAATTAGCAATTTAGGGACAGCAGTGGGGAAAAAAGCCACCAAAGAAAATGCATTATGCTACAAGTCAAGCTCCATTTCCAACTATTTCTGCATTCTCAAAGTCTGAAATGCAGGTCTGAGCTTTTTCAGCTTTAGCTGAAACACTGCGTAAAACTTACTTGCACAAGTGAGAAAGCCGGTTGCATTCAGAGGCTGTCATCATTGCCTAGATGTGATATGATAATTTCTGGGAAAGTCTTTAGTCTGCAAGATCTGATTAACTGCGAAAGGCAGAGTTACTAAAACAGATAGGAGCAGGCTCTGAAAGGCTTCTCTAATAATCCATCACTTCCATGTCTGGAGGAGGGGGCCTCCAGTTTCTTAAGAAACATTTGCTTACATGTATATCCTTTTGTATGGAAATACAGAACTTAAAATTGTTTTCCTCTATCCGTTCCCTTTTCTTTCAGTCCTGTTTATTATTCTGCAGTTACTCTACCGACTCTTTGATCTGATGGCAAAAGCACATTTCTGTCAGTCAGCAGACCTGGTTTCTATTTACATTCTGCTATTAAAGTGATCTGGCATAAATTGCTGTCGACAATCAGGGAACTGATCTGCCTGAAAACTAACCCAGTAAAAAAACTACGTTGTTAGTTTTCAGCTGAATCCATGATCACGTTAACCAGGTGACTGCACACATGCTCCCCACTGTCAGTACCTGGGGAAGGCAGGAACAAGCAGTTGGGGACAAGAGTAAGGACTGGTGCCCCGTGCTTGTCAGCAGCCCTGCCTCATCCCTCAGCAACTGCTCATGGAGCTGCAACTACAAGTAAATTGCCATAATTACTCATTTTAAAGCAAAGATGCGGTGCCACACCAAGGTTTGTGGTGCTAAATTCACTAGTTGGAGCAAGTGGAAAACATTACAAAAGGCAACGTATGCAGGAGACGAGTATTAGCTGGTACTAGACTAGTGCTGTGGGATAGGTGACAGGTCTGGTGACTCCAAGGGCTGTCTGCTGGGGATGCCTGATGGAAATTTCCTCCTTCCATGTTGAGCATGATGGCACATGGGCCTGAGCAGGCCAAGAAAGAGGCAGCTGGGTACTCCTGGGCTACAGCGGCCATTCCCCCAGCCTCCAGCCCCAGGAAAGGCTGCTCTAGGAAGAGCTGCACTGTCTCACCCCCGTTTGAGCTGCTCTGGAGTATTACATGGGGCAAAAAGCCCTGTTGTTCTGTGCGTCACGTATGTCCACTCTGAAATGTGAGTTTTCAAGGCACTGCAGCAGTACAAATAGCTCCGCGGCTTTCCGCCGCTCAACAGGAATCAATAACAAAGGCATTAAGTGCGTCTTCTCTTTGGCACAGCAGCACTTTTTAATAACCCCTGCCCCAGCAAACTCCTCATTCCCGAAGAGAACAATGCAATGCATTTAACATTCTTGTGATTAATATTTATGGCTACAAGCCACCCATTGTTTTTACTACATAGCTGCTAATCAATAGGGGCTCCAGCAAACAGCAGAACAAGCCAGGGGAGCTGTGGAAGCCTTGGTTCTTCAAAAATTATGGAAAATGGCAAAAGGTTTTCCCCCTCACCCACATTTTTGCAGTTTGTTTTAAAAGCAGAATCATGGAATCACAGAATCATAGAATGGTTTGGGTTGGAAGGGACCTTAAAGATCATCTAGTTCCAACTCCCCTGCCATGGGCAGGGACATCTTCAACTAGATCAGGTTGCTCAGAGCCCCACCCAACCTGGCCTTGAACACTTCCAGGGATGGGGCATCCACAACTTTTCTGGGCAACCTGTTCCAGTGCCTCACCACCCTCATAGTGAAGAATTTCTTCCTTATATCTAATCTAAATCTACCCTCTTTCAGTTTAAAGCCATTACCCCTTGTCCTATCACTACATGCCCTTGCAAAAAGTCCCTCTTCATCTTTCTTGTAGGGCCCCTTCAGGTACTGGAAGGCTGCTATAAGGTCTCCCCGAAGCCTTCTCTTCTCCAGGCTGAACAACCCCAACTCTCTCAGCCTGTCTTCATAGGAGAGGTGCTCCCGCGCTCTGATCATCTTTGTGGCCCTCCTCTGGACTCGCTCCAACAGGTCCATGTCCTTCTTATGTTGGAGATAATTAAATTTAGAGATCTTACTTGGGTTCATAAATCTACACTTCAGTGTCTCACTATGCTGACCCACATTTGAAAATGTTTACCTTAGCATTCATATAGCCTCATTAGTGTGGAATGTTTATGCTCGCTCTTGCATTTGCACTTACCTATACAGTTACATATTGTGTGCTGTAACTGTGTAGTAATAATCCCACTGTATCTCTGTCACTCTTTCATAATAATTGCTCCCCTAGCTGCTGTTTTCCAAAGATTTCTATGTTTTAACCTTTGAAATGAAAGTAGGTCTTGTTTTACTATGAAGTTGATGGGAAAGGATACACCATAAAATTTGGCCCTATTTTATTTCAGTGCCTAATTGATTAGTTGGAGACAGTGATCTGGAAACCTAAGCAAGGTTATACTACATTTGCTCATGAGGGCATGTAGTACATTAAAATATAATTCCTGAAGACCCGGGCACCTATTCTTCTTTGCCTTGTGCTTTTCTCCTCTTCAGCCTAAGAAAATAATGTGTATTAAAACTGATAAAAATGTATTTTATGTGTATATATACATCGGTACCTTTTTAAAATATGATAGCTGCAATGGTAGTAGTAGAAATTGCTAACATGCTGCATTTCTGGGATGAAGTAAATGCTATAGCCACTCTGTAAATTTTTATATATATAAAAAATATACAGTTCACTTCACAAGATCGTGTGATCTGAGGGGAGTGTGCATTGTAAGTGATGATGATGATTTCCCATCCCTTCACAGATTTGTGCCTCAGATTTGCTGTACTTTCGTAGTGCCTGGGAAATGAGTGAGCACTGACACGAGTAGAATCCAACATCTTTCTGTGTGCTCCGCTGTAAAATAGAAAAAGCAACATAGGAAATACTCTATCCTTTTTACAAATCAATCACAGAGGCAATAAATCTTTCCTCAGAGCCTAGAATTTCACACTGCTTCATATTATCTTCTGCTTCGTACTCAGGTGAGGTTTTCTCCAGCATCAGAGGGGCTGGAGTAACAAACTCCTTACTAGGCTGATGAGACACCCGCGTAAAAGGAAAGCGGGTGCCTTTCTATGCGAAGCACCAGGGGGAAAGACTTGACAGCTCCTGGCAGATGGGAGCGAGGATCGGGTAGGCATGGGGATGTCACTGGAGGGAGCTGAGGACGGGGAAGGCAAAGGCATCCCAGGACATGGGTGGGGAGGCAGGGAGGAGGGCCCTGAAAGGATCTCCAGCCTGTGCTCAGCAGGGATGCCCAATGCCGCCATTTTGCTATGCCACTGGACATACTGGCATCCATTGGCAATAAAACCAACCTTCTCCTCAGGACACATCACTCCAGCAGGAGCTAGTTCAGGCCTTGCCTTAACATTAAACCTTCAAATAGCTTAGTGTTAAACCTCCTTCCCTCTCTCCCTCCATCACAATCCCCACCCCCAAGCACAAAGCCTGAGGATTTTACTCCGATGTGTTGAACTTAACAGGCAGGCCAGAAACCAGGCAAAGGTGATGGTTATTCCCCCCCCAAAATACAAGTGTGGGGAAAAATGACAGACAGCTGAGATCACACCCTTTTAAGTGTTTATTTGCCAGTTAAGATCCTTTTATTCCATCAATGCAAATATGCAGAACAGCAGGAAACCATGTTTTAAGCAGCACATACCAGTTGGCTGAGAATAAACTAACTACATTCCCCAAGCAATGTAAAAGTAACAATGCTCAGCATCTTCCAGAAGAAGAAACAAACAGATTGCAGCCGAGAGGCACAGCAGGCAGCTTCCGTACAAAGTAGTTTGGCTATTTAAAATGCTAGAACCAGCCCTTGCCCGTTTCTCCAATCCCACCCCCCCACCCCCAAAAGTCCTACTATAATTTAACCACTTTTTTTTTGCTATCTACATAATATATAAAATATAAACTCTGTTTACTTATAACACTTACTTTTCTTGATAAATAGCTCTTTAAAATATCTACTGTACATATGTCCATGCGTTGACATTATATATATATAGCATTTATATATATGTATGTATGTCTGAAAAACAATAAATATATACTTAATATTGACACAGCAACAAACTGAACATATTCTCATCTTCAAAATCAAATAAAGAAAACCAGTACAGAGAGAAACAGTGAGTGTCACTTGTGAAGCACAGCATAGCAGGGAGCTCTGGTTCCTGCCCTGGCTGGGCATTCGGTATGCCACGTACTTGAGCAGTTGTGGTGTTAACATATTCTTTAATGAACCTATGTTAAAAGTTACTTCAAGTCGTAGGTTGGCCACCCTGTATGCCATGTGTAACACAGACTGAGCGCGAGCTCAGTGGGAAACAAGGGAGACTCGCTTCGTGGCTTGCAATGGAATGAGAAACAGAAGGGAGGGAAGCGAGTCTGACGGCTGGTATAAAAAGAAAAGGAAGTAATGGACAGCATATGGCTGGAAGGTCATAAATAACCATGGTAAACAAGTTAATAGAGTTAAGTGCTTTTAAAGACGATGGCTGGCACTGCTGCAAAAAGTATCTTGATTATCTGTAGCCAACTCCATGTAATGAACCAGTTTTCCCACTGCCACAAGAAGACACAAATGAAACCCAGATGGCCAAATTCAGAAGCTAGAAATGGGGTCAACTCCATGATACTGCGAGGCTGCAGGTTCAGAGCCAAACCTGCCCAAGGGTGGCTGAATTCACTGAACGTCCTTAATGGACATTCACTGAACCTAATGGATGGGATTTTTCAAAGTATGAACTTCAAAAAAAACAAAACAAAAAAACCCAACCAAAAAACCCCACACCCAACCCCAAACAGTTAATTTCACACATGCCAAAACATAATAAAAGGTAAGATTTTTTTAAACTTTTCATTTCAAAACAGCATTCTTTAACAATGGAACTTAATCCCAAAAGAAAAAATGTAAATGACCTTCTACAAACATCTTTTGTGTTCAGTTTTGGATTGACCATAGCCGTTCTATTTATTCATTTAACTGAAAATGCTGACTAAAAGCTGTTTCAGTTTGACCTAAGCTGATACCCTTCATTCCTCAACTCCAAGGCTTCGATTTGGCAGCTTTGAAAAAGTCATTACTTGCCTGGGCTCTGGCTTCAGTAAGTCATGAGGTTATGACAATCGGTTCATGAATGCAGCATTATGTATAGTCCCATTTACTTAAAATTTCTTCTTGTCATGAGCAAATGGACGTGGGCAGTCATTGTTAAGGGGTAAATATTTTTATTGGACACACTTCATCCAGCAGCTCAAGAGAGAGGAAATTTTAAAGCAGATAAGACTGCCAATTATTATTCAGTCATACTTCATCTCTAAAATTTACAAACTTTGCTCCCCACAACAACTTCAACAACAACAACAAGAAACTGCTGTCCTGAATAATCCTGCCATTTCACAACTAGTCCTAGATACCCAGAGAGCACTGCAGGGGTCAAACAGTCCAGTGTTGAGTTTCATACGTACTTAAGGGTACATCACTGGGCCACTGGAACATCACACCAGTGTTGAGTATCTGCACAAAGCCAAAAGTCTGCTGGGTACTTTTAAACCCTTGTAAATACGGAACTTAACAGTCTTCATAATTTGTGATATTTTATATTGAAGGCCATAGATAAAAGTCAAATATAAAAATTCCCAGCAACAAGAAATTCTGTCATCTGTAATTTCTGAATCTCTACAAAGACACCATCAAGATACTATGTTTATCTTTACCCATTAAATAAAAGCTGCTTTTTTTTTTTTGGTAGAGAAATGAGTAATTTTAAATTGTCTGGGTCTTTTCCACATTTGTATGGACACAAAAATGAACAAGGTAATGGAGAAATTGAATTGTCCTGCGCTGTGACCACATGCAGCAGAAAAGCCTCCTTTTTTGAATGGCTGAACTTCCAGGACAGCTGTTCACTTGTACAGTCACTGATTCGAAAGCTATCCAAAAGAAGGAAACACTAAGTACAAAGTGGAGAGTGCCTCTGATTGCCCTATGCTGGCTGGGCGGGAATTTCTCATGCTTTCAGCCAAAGCAAAGGATGAACTCCACAGCAGCCCATCCAGACCCTAAACTCATCTATGCATGCCCCGATTCTCTGCCATATTGGCTGCGTGGGTAAGGCCGTATCATCTCTACTTGGTATTTTCTAACTACACAGCTAAAGTACTAATTTAACACGTGCATGATGTTAGATATAGGAAACCCCAAGCTCTTGCAGAGTTATTATGCTTCCACGTAGGACTTCACTGAGTTCAGCACTGAGGATGTGCACGGATCTAGCAGGAGTATAGGACAGATGCTGCTTCCCTGAGGGCAGGGTCCCTTCTTGGGCTCCCAAACACAGAGGTGGAGCAAGGCTGCTGCTATCACCCTCAGGAGGTGCAGCCCTCACCCTCCGCGCGACCAGCATATTCTCGCTGTTGGCGCAGGCATATAGGTACCAGACTGCAGACACACCTTCCTGTCACTCCCTGCTGCAGTCACCCCTCTCCCTTTGGGCACATGGAAGGACTTCAGTTGTGCCCTGCTGTCACACAGCGTAGGGTTGCCCTACCCCTGGCGTGGACCCCAGTGCAATTCCCATGGAAAATAAGACATCGCCTCTCAGCTGACTGTCCCAGCATTGGAACAGACCCTGCAGAGCAGCAGAGCATTTCACCTGGGCTCTCCCCTTTGGCTCTTTTTGTCTTTGGCAACAGACCATAATGTTCAGTATCCTATGTGCACAGGTTGATGGCAAAGGAAAGAGCCTCTCCAACAGCAGCCCTGGGAAAGAGGAATGAACACTTCTTACCTAGTATATGAACAAGCTCATTTGGGGGCTACTGTAAATTCCACCAGTAGCCGCAATTTGGCTATTAGGCCTGCACCAATTCTAGCAGCATTCATCTCAAACCTTGTGGCACAGCATTAAAGAACAGGATTGAAAGTGCAATTCCAAATACATGTTTCCTGGTGTGGTACCGCTTTTGAGTTCAATCAAGTACATCTCTGCTATCTGCTGCCCAAATTCTTAAACCCAGCGTGAACTCCAGAGGCTTCTTAGGGCAATGCAATGTACTTTCAACTGTACCAAAAGAGCAGAGGGCTTGGTGCTGCCAAGAAAGATCCCAGACTGTAAAGTAACAATTTATCAGAATAGTAATACACATTCTATAAATAAACCAATTCCTCCCTCCTCTAAGCCAGGTGGAAGTTTAGTATCTTTACACTTGACACTACAGCACCTTCACCTCCTAGAGAATGGAAAAAGTGTCATACAATCCTGAACGTATGCAGTTACTGCTGCCATCCCATTGTTTAGGTAACAACTTCACCTAAATCTAGCATAAGATCTCTGTTGCCATCAGAAGAGGAGGTCCCACCCTCCTCCTGCTCATTCTGCCTGCCTTTCTGGGGCCAGCACTGTGGTCGCAAAATGAGCTGTACAGGATTCAACCCATTTGCAAGCCAGTACTAATACTAGCATCAGATGGCTATGTAACCAAAGCATTAGATTTTCTTTCTGCTAAGCAACACTGTCTACATCAGTAAGTCTGCACAGAGGATGGATGATGCCTGTCACCTAAACCTTTGGATCTGGGACAGAAAGGTTGAGCTTAGTAGTACTATCCCTATAGGCTGTGTCTCGCCTGGGGACCGTTCACTGCAGGGGCAGGGAACAGGATTCCAGCATATCTTCTTCCAGCTGGCATCACAAAACCCAGAAAGACACAGAAAAAAAAGAAAAGAAAGATAGGAAACACTGTCAACATTTGTGAACCAAAGTGAGGTGCAAAGACGTGAACAGCAATTCCAGCACAATGGCCAAACCACTAAGAAGCAAGACTCGCAAACATTTTGGTCCATGTTTAGTTCCAGTTTTGGATGATGTTTAACTAGACATGGTTAATTATCCACTGGGCTTGCATTCATGACTTGAACTAGCCACTATTTTCAATAAATGGCTTTTGCCTTACTATATGAAAACTCTCTTGATCCACTTGGGGCTAATTCAATTTTTCAGGGGAGAGAGAAATGATTTCTTGATCAAATTCTCTCTTCTGTATTTCTCTCTGTATTTTTCAGGGCAGGAACTGGATAGCATGGTATACCATGACAATTATAATGGGAAATTCCTGTTGGCACAGATACTACCTCAGGAATTCTCAGAGAAATCCATTTTTAGGAAAAACATCCAAACTTGTCAAGGGCTGCTTCCAAGAAGGAACGATGAAAGCTTGCCCAAGGTCTTAGCAGAAGCGGTGAGCCCTAGAGACAGTTGCTAGAACTGGCAGAACAACATGGATAGAAACAATTCTCCATTTGGGTGTGGTTTTGCAGTATTACATTATTCCTTCATCAGTCACACTATTACACTTTGCGGAATATTTCATGAAAGGTCACACATATGCTCTTCAAAAATTAAACATACATTAATAATTTTGGGGTGGGAGTCAAGTTTCCTAACTTTAGCCACCTAAAAATTTAGAAGCTGAGATTTTCTGCAAAGGAGGACAGGCATTTCCAATGGGCACCTCCTTCTATGTTAATCTTAGGATGAACTGAGTCGGCCTTTGGAGAGCTCTCTCCGTATTGACAACTGTGTCCCTGCACAGCTGACCAGGACAAGACACCCGACTTTCAGCTGGCTAAAGTCAGATGAGATGAACCACACTATTGATGCCCTCCTGTTCAAAAACATGAAGCTCTAAAACCGGGCATAGGACAGGCAGGAGCATACAGCAATCAGACGGAGTCATTTGTAGGAGAAGCCTCTACAGAAGCCCTTAGTGCTCCTAAAAATAGCAAAACTGTGTTTTTTAAAAAATTCAAACTATTCTGACAGTTCTCTTTCTAACCTAAAATGGAAACACTAGTCTGATGGCCTTGAGAAAGAGGGTCATATTTTCTCTTTTAATTTACTGCTCATCCAAATGTTCTCTTCTTTCCCCTAGTCAAAATTAACAAAAAACCCTGAAAAGGTTTTTCTCAAGTTTAATATAATTTAGTGCTATATGCTTGTGTTCTACTTTTTTCCTATCTGAGGACCTAGCGCTGTAAACACATGAGCACTGGAGCAGCTTTATGCAGAAAAGCAGTATCCCTGTTCACTGGGATAATTCATGTGCCTTTCACTATATTCTTTTAAGAATATATTCTCGAAATATTATTTCAAGACTGCAATCTAAAATATTAAAAAGAAGAACAGGACAAACATATCAAAAGAGTTTGTCCCCCCCTGCACTGATGACAGAGAACAATTACTACAGTACCAGTAGCTGGCCACTTTAAGGAGGTGAAGAGGTGGGGGTCTTACATAATTTTTTACCCTGGAAATGGATGGGAAATTTTCTCATCCCTTTTGTTTTTCACTCACACTCACCGCTCAGCGGAGGTGAAAGCTTCTGGGTTGAGCTATATGAAATTAATTGTTGGTGAGCATCTCTCAAGTGTGAGTTCACAAAGGTTTAAAAGAACACCACCCACGTGTACGATGCATGATGAATTCACTCAAAAGTCAGCCCTGGACATAGGAAATTGTGCGTAAACCTTCATAAGACTAGCCTGCGTTCAGCTGTATAATAAAACCCACTATCACTACTGTGTCATGCCACTTGTCATCCATGAAGATTTTGCACAACCCATTTTAATCAGCAAATCTGTGCAGTTAACACCGAAGCTTACCGGGAGCTCACAGAAGACCCTCCCTTCCCCAATACCAGGGCACATGCACTGTGGGTGAGGACTGCTTTGTTTTAAAAGCCACACATTTTCCTAATTAATTGTGCTTTAAATAAAACAAAACAAAAAACAACTAGCTAAACCAACACAGAGAAGCTCCTAACAAGCTATATGAAAAGTGAGCTGCCGAGATTTTCCATATCACGCGACACTTTCACACCAAGTCCTATTATTCTGTGTGTTGGTTAGAGGTGTAGTACTACAGCACGGTGGTATCAGCTGTCATGGTAGGAACCATTCATGTCAGACACTACAGAAAATTTAATGACATGACAGTACCTTCACAGCCCTCTGGTAGGTAAGGAAAATCTAAAAGGATCTTCCCAACCTTTCACAGTAAACACAATTGGATAATCTAAAGCACCTGCAAGCAGGAGATGAGTCCATGATATATCTTTTCAATCAGCCAGCTAATACTGTTATTAGAACAGTTAAGTTATGTCAGCTCTTAAGTCTCCTGTCTGTTTTGGGCATTTCTAAGGACCTTATCACTTTGGCTTTTAGCCACCAACAGATTTACTTGATCCAAACACTCTATTTCCTTCTCCCATATCCTCAGCTGTTTCTAAGATGCTCAAGCCCTTCACGGGCTGAATTACCATTTTGTTCAAGAGCTGTCTGGTTCCTATTCTTTCTTAGGAGCTGAGAGGAGCTAGCAGTACAGAGACATCCTGCTCTTCCGCATGGCTTCGCTGATTAAGTATGCCGGGCTCAGTTCTGGCTCCTCAGTCATGATTGAAATGTTCTGCCACTCCCCCAACTGGTTTGACTTTTTAATGGTGTCCACCACACACAGGGCATACAGACAGTCGTCAAAAGTGGCAGCCATTGTGAGGGGCCTCCCGTCCCAGGTCCTCCTGTCGTCCTGGTCCTCAAATGCCTGCCGGACAGCTTGAACCATCTTAATGGTGCCTCGGAGGTAGGGCGATGGGATGTCGCTGAAGGCCTTCTCTGGAAGTAAGGAGTTGCTGACCGGCGTAGAGTCCTTTAGCAGGAGCTCCCGCTGAGGAGAGCTATTGCTCTGTCCGTAGAGATCAGTGCCTATTACAATCAGCCGTCCTGCTGAACCCACCACAATAATGTCTTGTTTGAACTCCCCTGGGACATTGAAGTTCAGCGTCACCGTGCAGCACACGCCGCCTTCCAGGACCATCTGAAACGTACAGAAGTCGTCACTGGTGATCTGCCGTATCCCCTTGATGTGGTCCGTCTGCTTCACGAAGGTCTTGAGCAACCCATGCACTTTCACGGCCTTCTGGCTGGTGAGGAAGGTCAGGAGGTCGATGATGTAGGTGCCAACTGAGTGCAAACCCCCACCTCCCATCAGGTCATCACAGCTCCAGTTGTACTTCTTGCCTAGCAGGCTTCCGCTGTGAACCTGCACCTCACACACCAGCAACTGCCCTACGTAACCCTCTTGGATCAGCTGCTTCATCTTCACGAAAGCTGGCAGGAAGCGCAAAACGTTCCCCATGATGCTCATGAGCTTTGGGTAATAATGAGCCGCGGTCATCATCCTAAAGGCATCCAGGGGAGTCGCCGTTCGGTCACAGATGACATTTTTTCCAATGCCTGAAAAACAGTTTAAAAAGAAAAATCATCAACAAAAATGTATCGATTGAGTAAGCTCAAAGTCTCGAGGCTATTTTTAAAGACTATGCCAAGGAGAAAGATCCTTGAAAGAAGAAAACATTTCAATACAGTGTTAAAGGCAGAAAGATCCCCTCTGGCATGTTTCCAAAATGCATGTAACAGTTTCTCAAGCACCACAGTGAAAATGCATCCCCTTTTATTTTCAAAACGCACTCGTGCCTAAAAATAGCAAGAAGGTGAGGGCCTGGACAGATAAGAAAGTAAGCTAAGGTAAGTTGGACTGCTACCCCACATTTGCCACCTTCTGGGGGCAGGTACAAAAACAACCACCCCAACTCAGCTGTCTCACCGATGTCTCTTCTGTGATAACCTGCCTGTGTGTGGGCTTCCGAGAGCTGAATCTGAGCTTCAGATTCAAATCCCTGACGTGTACGAGTAACACTACCTCATGTCCACAGTAACTTAATGTATGTACACTGAAAAGTCTGGGCTTGTCTTCTCAATGGTCTTGTTCCTTCATCCTTCCTGTTCAGACTGTTTAAGAGGCTCTGACTGGAGACAGGGAGAAGTACTGGGCTTGTTGCTTGATTTAAAATGTAGGAATTGCTTCTCACTCATAAAATGCCACGCTATTCTGACAATGGCACTCATTTTTTTGAAGCAGCTCTGCCGAAATGTCAACAGCGCATCCACAGTGCCAAGGGCGAGCCACAATTGCTCTAAAACAGGTCAAACGTAGCTGTGACAATCTGTTTCCTCACAGAATTGTCCATATGGGCACACTGTTTACTGAAGCTTGCATGACGGTCCTGTTTCATCTGGCCATCAAGGTGTGCAGCTGAATGCAGTGCAGGCTGAGATGCCCAAATAATGGTTTTATTACTGATTTCTCCTCGTCAAATACTTTCATTCTGTACCCATCCACACATATAGTGACAGAGTCTCCAGTTTCCTTTATAGTTGCATACAAAGATTTTTTTTATGCTTAATGAGCAATATTAGGTGAGCTATACAACACCTTATAGCACTAAATATGATCTTTGCCTTGAGAGCCTGGGGCTATAGCTAGGCCTGGCACTTAAAAGAGCTGAATTTAGATCCTGTCTGCTGGAGTCCAGATGAATAAACCTGGTTGCTCACTAAATCTCTGTGTTTTGATTCCTCTTCCCTTCAGATAGGTGAGAAATCCCTTTTAGTTTAAAGGGCTGGTATGAGGATAAAATTTTACACGTTTGGGGGCTGTTTGGATGAAGTCATATAAATACAGACAGATGGCAGGCATCTGCCTGAGCCCACTTACATGAATATTTAACAGCCTGACTGGAAGAAGGGGGTCACAGTCCAAACATTCAATAACCAGCTTATCCACACTGCCTATTCCCAGTCTTTGTCTGCTGCTATTTGAGTAACTGAAACTGGAGGAAGGGCTGCCACCACTGAAGGGGCAGTCACATCCAGTAACAGCCAAGAAGGGAAAGATCTTCCTTCAACTTGCTCCCATTTACCTTCTACTTAATTGGATAAGTAGAGACTTATCCTCTACTCATTTTCCTCTTATATTAGGCAGGAATCCTCTATTCAGTGGCCACAGTCTTCCTTTCTCACTTTCCTCTCTCATCTTTACAGCCTGCTACTGGTGACTGAGTTGACATTTTCAATCTTACAGCACTTCTTTTCCTGCTCCTGAATAATTTTTTTCTGCATCTGTTTGATATTGGAGAAAGCATTCATCCACCTACCCTATATTCCTCTAACTGGTAGCTCCGGCTACGCCATTTGATACAGATCATTAATAGAACAGTCCTTGAGTTACACAGACTCTTTGCAGAGAGGTTTTAGTCTGGCAAATTAGTTATCAAAATAAGGGAAATCTTTGTCAGACAAAACTTGCCTACAGTCAAATCTTCCTGAAATAGTAATTTTCCCCCAAAAAAACCCATACATACTACGTCATCATCTGACCTGTTCATCACTGATCCACAAGCATCACTTTCTGCTCCAGTTCAGCTTGCATCGTTCTGCCTCACAGATGCCTGTCACATATTATCTGGGGTCTGTGCAGGCACTAATCTCTCAAGATACGCGGCTTTACACATGTGCTTGTGAGGAAAAGGGTCTGCTTTCATTAGGAATTGAAGCCTGGGGACAATCTTTTTCTGTGTGTTCACTGCCGTGCACAGTGGGGGTCAGTCCCTTCACTGTGTGGGGCAGGGAACACTCAGACTGTCACAATCCGAGTACCAAATGATGATTATAAATACGAAAGAGAAGCCTATGCGTTTTTACATCCCTTATATTCAAGAAGAATTGCCATTAGAATCAGTGTAATTCAGGTACACGTGTAGAGAAAAGGGAAGAGCCCTATATATTTGTATGGAGATGGGGAAGAAGTGGAGTCTTATATTTACTCCTTCTACCATTTCAACCTTTTTGGAAAGGTTGAAACCTTTTAATTACGGCAAATCCAAAATGTAAATGTTTCGAGAGCCTTCCCGTCTCTGTGCATATGCTGATAATACATGCTGTGCTCTCATCCCTGTCAGGGATTTAAACAGATTTTTGTTTGGTGCCCAGAAAGCTTTTATACTCTATTAAAGCTCGTGCAGATTCTTTCAGCGTGACACTGCTCAGCACTTGAGTCTGTGCACACTACAGATCTTTGTCTTCTCTGTAGCTGCAAATCTGCAAGCAGCCACATTAGCTTTCTTGAAGCAGGGAGAGAACATGAAAGGTTTGCTTAATTTAATTTAGAGAAATCCTCTGGTGTGTTTATGCAACTAGAATAAGAAATAGGCGGATCAAAACACCATCGTTTTCGGCTCTCCTCCCTCTGCTCTCTTCTCAAAAGGAGAAGGAAAAAAGGCACCTTCCCTTTGAGCCATTCTCTAAAGCGGCAACAGGCAGAGCAGAGGGCAGTGTGCAAGGAAAAACCTCCCTTCCCAATACTGACAGTCTCGTGCAAAGGCATGCTCTGACTGCAGGTGCTGCAGGGGGATTCTCTGGGAACTGACCCCTTCTCCTGGCCTGGGGTTAGGGTCTAATCCTGTCAACTTTCGGACAAGACTCTCTAAGAAAAGATCAACTGTTACCGCTTGTCATTCTATCAGTGTGTTTTGCCATTTCACACATCTTTGAAAATCACACCACAGCAAAGAGCAAGAAGGTATTAATTACATAAAAGCAAGGAAGTGCCGTCAGCTTGTTTCAGCAAGAAAGTGCAATATATTTGTCTGTGGTGATAAGCAACAGAGTCGAATATATCTCATTGTATGAAAGGACACACACCCCTTCCACATGCATCATGAAATCTAGTCTACGATGCTACAGTTCTCAATCAGGCAACTTCTGAGTATTGATTTCTTGATTTCTTAGGTAAAAAGAAGAAGAAAAATAATTTCAGTACACGTCATTCTTTTTGAAGGCTCTGCACAGCCTTCACCCCAGTCTCTCTGCTTGGCTGCGCTTCAAAATGAGGGACAGAGCGGTGCCAGACAGGTGGTAAGTGACATGACGTGGGATTTCTCTGATGTGGCACAGAATAGGGGAGGGCTCGCTCCCGGCCAGCCCAAGTCCAAAGCTGAAGTTGGGCAACGCATCTCCTAGCAAAGCTCCCGGGAGTGCAGGTTGACTCTCTGAAGTCCACCCACAGCTGCTGTGCAGGGCTTCAGCCTCAGACCTGTTCCAGGACCCACTGCTCCAGGCACAGACGGCCAGAAACACAAAGCACCTGCATTAACGGGCACCATGTCGTGGTGCCAGTGAGCCACCTGGGCCCACAGGTGTGGGGCCACAAGGTGGCAACCACATTAGACCCAACAGGTCTGCTTCCCTGAACCCCTCTATCTTCTCCCTCCAGCAGGAAAACAGGAAAAAACAAATAATGGTGGAGCTGGAAGATGTCCATCCATGAGATAGACCCGATCCCTAGGCCAATGACGTAGGTATAATTTGCTCTAGCAGTCTTTAAAAATGTGGAAGGACATGAGTTTGAGCAAAATGACACAAGAGAATTTGACTTCTAGGTTTGGTTGCTAAAGACTGAAAGATGGCAACATCTGACAACTGCTTGGTTCCTCTTTAAAATGAAATTAAGTTTCCAGAGCAGGTCCACATCACAAAACCACTACTAACACTAGTGTCTTCTTGCTTCTCAATGTCTCACAAGGAAAGTTAAGGGCTGAATGGTCCATCTTGACTATTCTTTATCTCCCAGCGTGTATATATCCCCCAAGCCAAACCTCAACAACTTAGATACCAATCTGCATTTATTTTAAGAAGATTATTAAAGAACACTGATCTCTGAAGAAGTACATGTCTAACCAACTCTCTAGAAGCAGCTGAGAAAATAGAAAATAATTGTCTATGCTATCATTGGTGCTACCATTCGAGTGAAGATTTCTCTAGCGCCTTATACTGGAAAGTCAAATTGTAACCATGACCTAATAACTTGTCACCCACCTCACAGTAATTATTTTTGTCAGGAAATCATGTAATTCATTTGCAAACCTCAGCCTTCATTTTAGAAAGAGGAAGCCCTTGCGATGTGGAGATAATTTTGAAAGCCAAACAGCCCAGAAGTGAGTGGTGAGTAGATACAGTCCAGGTTAGTAGCATTTCTTTTTTTTTTCCATGTAAATGCGGGGGGAAAGTAACGAACTACTAGAGTAAGAATTTAACTCCTGATTTTGAAATGCCTGGTGTTTGCAGCTCTTCATTTTACAGAAGAGTCTAGCTCCTTGGCTACCAGCAGCCCAGGTTACTTTGTCCCTGTAACGTCCCTGTGCTGCACAGCCTAAAACAGGGACAGAACTCCTGGGCCCACAGCACAGGGAGGGTACAGCAGCTGTGACTGGCACAGGCTTCATCAATTCTGAAACCTGCAATGTCAGCTTTTTTCCCATCTGCTCTGATTGTTTCAAATAAGGACAGAAACATTTTCACAGAAAAAAAAATAAAAAAAGAGTGTCCGTCATTGAACCGGAACAAGACTAGTCCTCTATCTATTTGGCTCAGGACATAAGACCCCAATACAACATTTGCTCCTCTTCCTATTCACAAGAAAATCAAAAAGGGCTCTATTTGGAGTCTGGGCATATAATCAAAACCTTCACTGGCACCAGAAAGATTCATTAGTTAGCAGTCGCTACCTATTGCTCTTGGTCAGGAAGGGGGTGAGAAAAAGGGGAAAATAAGGTTTTGGTGGACTAAGCTAAATCAGTCAGCAGAAAAATACATTTCTAAAGCTATAGAGGAACTGTCAATGTTCAAGGAACAGTCTGAGAGTTTCAGCAAATACAGGAGTGGTGGAAGAGCATGCTTACCAGATTACTTCAAATGGACGATTTTAAACATTTATATCAGATTATAGCACCTTCTTCAAACTCATTTTTATTTTTTAAAGAAGAAGCTAATACAAAATTACATTCCAAATGGTGACAATCCACATTATCATTAATACAGTTACAATAAATAAATATGGGCAAATTTTTCTTCTCAGATTTTGACCATTGCAACTGTTGTTGCCTTTGGATCCTATGCAGAATCAGGGGGCAAATCATTTTTGGCACTCAGTTCTGTTCACAGCTTGTAAGACATGTTGCAATGATATGTGCTATATTATTAGTACACATATTATTAGTTGTAATCAGATCATGGTTTCCACCCTAATGCAGTTTGACATGGTTTGCAAATACAAAATAGTATCATCTAACACATGAATGAGGAGTATCTCATTCACATTTTTCCAGCATTGTAACACTGAAAAATTAAGCTGAGATATTTAGCTACTTATTTATAAATAAGATATAAAGCTACTTTTATAAATGTGCCCAAGTCAACAAACAAAAAGTAGCAAGTTGAGTTAAAAGGCTGTACTTTGCTGCAAATCAGTCATTTTGGCCACACTGATGAAGGATCTTTCTTTAGGAATATATAAAAAAACCCACAGTCAAAACAAATGGCTTAAATCAAAAGTCACTACCTCCCATTTAAATAGTTGATTTACAGCAATTTGCTCTTCTGCACGTACATACACACATTATCAACTCCGTGGATTTGCGCAGAAACCATCTCAGAAACTACGTAAGGCACCGGGAGCCAGCATGGGGCTCCCTACAGCTAAATTGATGTTTGATAGAACCTCAGTATCAGTAGAACTGTGTTTTGCACATTCCCATACGAGGCAGAGATCTGTTTGCGATACTAATCGTGTTAGCAGACAGTACTACTGCAACCCCACTGGATGTTCAGAAAATGTCTTCCCATTTCTGTGAATTCCATTGTATACCTATATGCAAAAAACTTACAGAATCATTTTTTCCCTCAGTAATGACTTCAGAAATCGTCACAGGTCTTTGAACCATTTCCTTCTATCCCTTTCTTTCAAATTTGCAAAAGATACAACATTTGGAGGCTGTAATTTAGCCAGGACCTCAAAAAATCTTCTCCGTTATCTACACTGATTCATGACAATACTTGAAGACTCTAAACAAAAACAGGGGTTGGTAAAAAAATCTTCCCCTTCCAAATTCATCACTCCCTAAGAAACCCAGAAGAAAATATAAGTGACCTGAGCTGTAACTGCACTGAACTGTTGACTCCAGGGGAGACCCACAGAGCTAAAAGCAGATGACACTATTTTTGCTGTTTCAGAACTGTCTTCGTGATAGCCTCACAGTCATGGTCCCTTTTTTATGAAGCTGGAACAAACCAGCTCAGTACTATTCCATATTTCTAGCACATACATACTAAGGAGAGACACACAGCACTGAGAATGCCTCTCGGAAATTGTATGCAAATACAGAATTCGAAGGCAGAAGCAGCTCATAGAGCCACTGTTCATTTATTTTAAGTTTTGATAGCTGGGGTGGCTCTTCAGTCTCTGAGAGATACAGCAATCGTATAGTCAGTTTAGCCTGCTACATGCATGATAAGCCATAAATCTTCGGCACCACAAATCATGATTTTCAGATCTGCTCTTCAATCAGCGCAGTATTACTTGGTGAGCAGTACCCCCTCTTAATTACAACTCTGCAGACGGCTCCTTCCCCGCTCAGCTGCAGATGATGACTATAGGGATACTTTGGCCCCTGGCTTTTAGCAGCAGGCAATGCCCCGGCCCCCAGGCACTGTTTCCAAACAGTCGTCTCAACAGAACGCGCTTCTTTCCTTTGGCTGTCTCGCCACAACACTGCTGTAAGGCCTAGAGGGATATCATGCTCATTAACATGAAGCTCATCTGGGTGTAGGAGCAGGGACTGGCAACCTGGGCGTCGGGAGGACCCAGGCGAAGCCCATAGTCCTGCTCCCCCCGGCCCAGGGCTCCCAGGGGAACACAAGGCGGCCATGGGGGGTTTCTGGAGTCACTCCAGATGAGCAAGCAGCAGCAGGGTGTGCAGCAGAGGAAAGTGGGAAAGTGGCTGAGGGAACGGGAAGGAAGAACGCTACAAGGCAGAAAGGAGGACGCTGCTGGAAGGGGCTGCTGCAAGCAGCCCGGAGGAGCTCCTGCCACTCCAGGAGCTGCACAGCACACCCTAACGGTACCAGCAACATCCCCAGTCCTTGGAGGCCCTTCCTAAAAGGCTCTCCTTCAGTCCAATATTCGTGTGAGCCCTGCTAGCATCTTTTCTGCAGAAAAAAATAACAATGGAGGAGAAAGAAATAGATTTCAGAGAAAATGAGCGCCCTTCTGTACCCAGAGACTGGATAACAGGAAGGAATGATTACATTAAAATGGTGATATGTGTGTGAGTTAAGCTATTGCGCAATATGTACATCAGGATAGAGAAATGTAATACTGGGACAGGTTATTCTATGGGGCTAATATTCTTTTCTGATGTATTAGATGTGGAGATGCGTGAATCACATACAGAATAATGATGAAAAGCTCTATTTCTAGCAGGAGGAGTTGAAAACGTGATAGAAGGCTGCTCTGCTCTGGGAAATGAGGAGCAATTCTGGGGCCATCTCATAAAAACAATCACTCAGGTGATTCAAAAACCTTTTCACATAAGAGAAAGATTTTTTATTAGTATATAGGTGTCTCTGCTATTATTAGATGATTCTGCTGTCAATATTGCGATACAGTAATAATTATAGTAACAATAAGAACAATGGTTGTATTTATCATATTCAGTGCACAATCTGTCACTCAGTTCCTTGAATGGCATGAGAAACGCATTTATTTCAATCAATACATCTGCCAGGGGAAAACTGATGGCAAGACAATGTTTCTTTGAGGAAACGTTATTTAACAAAACTTTTGACAAGGAGATAAATCTGAATGATGAATACCTAACAAGATTGGCATTAGTCACAGCTCTAACATTGGCCAAGGCAATCTTTGTTAATCACAGATATGTATAGCTGTTGCAAAAAATCAAGTTACTATAGCATAATGAGTCATAGCTCACGAACTGATTCATATTAACAGGCCATGTGTGTATTCCTAGTCTGCTGTTAAGTGTGAAGGAAAATAACAGTGACTGAAGGAACATATTTTCCTTCGCAACTGAAACAGACGGCGAATGCACACAGGGAGTAATACACCGCCCTGCTGACAAGCAATAGCTCATTTGGCCACAGCAAATCAATGGCTTATACAGATTTTACAAACCTCCATCTCTTCCTCTGCATCAAAATATTATCAAGTAAAAGAACACGGGCACTGTTACATTTTGTAGTCAACTGGGATGAGATGTACTTCACAAATATTAGATGAAAAATTCTATACAGTAAACACGCACATGCCCAAACTGTACACACCACCACCAAAGTGAGGGTCTCAGTTCACGCACCTACCTCTGGCCCTGGTGCATCACACTGTGATTCCAGTTTTTAGGCTGGTTTATCCTCACTGATGTAACCTCTTTTCCACACAACTGCTTTGAAAACAAAAACCTAAACATTCAGCTCCACAAAAAAAAAGCTGTTTGTGACTGCCTCTGCCTTGGCTGCCCTGTAACCATAGGCTAAACCAAAGTTCACTCAAGTGACTACCTGCCCGATGAAAAGAAACCCTGCAAAGACACCCTGCTGCTAGTGACATATGAGCAGCATCTCCACTGACAGTTTAGGTGTCACCCAGCTAACGAGACAAACGCAGCTCACGCGAAGTGTGAGAACTGCAAGCAGTCTCAATGAGAAGAAGGTTAATACGAGCTGTGAGCTTACAGAAATTATTTCAGCTGGGTTAGCGGTCTGTAAAACCATTCCAGGAAACTGAAAGACAGGGAACTGGTTTGTCTTGAAATAAAAAGAGACGCTCGGTTCTTTGTAGATAGCTGCTGAGGTGTGGTGCTTAGGCTGGGAAAATACCCCTGCTGACTCCAAGAGATTATAATGATGCCTGCAGGTAAGTAAGTGCCATCTAAGCAGAACCAGGATGGTTCATCAGGATGAGACAAGACTGCAATGATGATATCAATTTTCATTATGTATTAATATTGCCGCTAACTTTTATTTGCACAGAGGTAGTCATTAGAGTTACGGACTGGGGCAATGTCTGTGCATATGTTGCTGTAGCAGCATTCAAGGCACTTTGAAATAGATGCAGTCCTTCTGTGCTCGACGTTGGACTCAGGGTTGCTTCATAAAGCTTTAGGTAGTCCTGCGAGGAGCAGGGAGTTGGACTCGATGATCTGTATGGGTCCCTTCCAACTTGAGATATTCTGTGATTCTATGATATACAACCTCTTCTGCAAAGACCATATGTGTCCATATGATTTTGACAATGTGCTGACTTGAAGGTAACTTTTCTCAAAAGTTCATATGAATTTTTCATTCCTTATTCTGTTAGCTTGGCTAGCTGTGGCCTTTGATTTGGGAGTATAAAGCATCTGCATCATTGAATCCATAGGCAATGTACTTGAGAGCAAGGAAAGTAACTACGTCTTGTGTTATAATGTACGCCAGCACGCTTTGCATGGCAAAGCAAAATTCTCCAGCCCTTTCCTATCATGGTCTAGAGTTTGATGCTTGGTTTACAGCCTACCTGGCATGTCATTCTGATCAGTCCTCTGCAGGCACTTATGCAAATAACAACACTGGAGACTGAAATAAATGAAGCACTTAGTATATTTGTAACTATATAAAAAACTTTAACTGCTGGGAAATCGAGAGAAGGTGCAAATACACCCTGACAAACCAGCTACTTGCACACCATAAGGAAATGCTTCAGGGGTCCCAGCTTGAGATTATCTGTTCAGGCATCTGAAACATGCTCAGGCTTATATTCCCTGAGCCCTACTTGGATGCTTTCCATGCTCTCATATGTGCTGGGGGAAAAGTATATGGGACAAACCAGGCTGGCTTTCCCAATTTTCTGTTCAATTTTTGTATTTTCAAATCCCCATCAACACTGTGGGGTCACATCCCTGCTGAGTACTTCCCCGTGCAAGAAAAAAAAAAAAAAAATCTATGTACTCAGATAAACTGAGAAAAGAAAACCATTCTACTTAGACCATATTCAAGCAAACCTCCGGAACGCCCCCCCGGGAAAAAAAAAAAAAAAAAAAAAAAAAATCTATGTACTCAGATAAACTGAGAAAAGAAAACCATTCTACTTAGACCATATTCAAGCAAACACTCATTAATTTCAATGGGATTTTAATTGTTTTACGACTAAATAAAAAAATTCAGCGAAAATATCTGTATTTGGTCCTTTATTTGTTCCAATTACTCTCAATCCCTCTTATTCAACTCCTAAAGCAAAATGCACACCATCAGTCCAGTATAATAAACTGAGAAAAGAAAACCATTCTACTTAGACCATATTCAAGCAAACACTCATTAATTTCAATGGGATTTTAATTGTTTTACGACTAAATAAAAAAATTCAGCGAAAATATCTGTATTTGGTCCTTTATTTGTTCCAATTACTCTCAATCCCTCTTATTCAACTCCTAAAGCAAAATGCACACCATCAGTCCAGTATATTATAATACCTTTCTTTTCCACAGTAATGAAATCACAGGGCAATCACAGCCTATGGTCGATCTCTATTCTCCTGAGACATTATTATCTGTATTTAAACATGTTTCTTTTTGTGTTAGCTGACAACAACTAAATGCCCAGCTGTTGTAAAGGCTTTGGGAGGATTAGGAAATCAGGCAGTTCAATTTTCTTTCAGCTTGCCTTTCCATCACAGAATTGTTTACGCTTACTGAGTCAGATAAATTTATGGCTAATAATTAGAGTTAATTTTCTTCATGTTTCTCTTGCCTACCCTTTCTACTCTCATTAAAACTAGCAAGTTGTAATCGGGTACTAAATAAAAAACTGACAAAAGATAAACATCAGACTAATGCCGGTAAGTAATTAATGTAGCCATTATTTTAGCAGATTTGTACAGGATTCATGAAGCTTTATGAACATTGAAAAATTACATCTCACCAGCCAAGTGACAGGGAAAGCGACAGGAAATCCAAGTCTTAAAAACAAAACAAAACAACCCTACAAGCTGCAGTGTCAGATCACTATCTGTATCTCACACGGCATCACCGTGCAGAGCAGCAAACCCTGCTGTACCCTCCCTGCGCTTTATATTTCAGGATTGCTTTTCTTCAGTAAACGTTCAGTGATCCTGTTTGTGTGAGATGCACTGCAGTTACTAGTATGATCCTTTCTACGTGATGATTATATGAAGCATCAGCTTTGTTACCTACTTAACCCAGACTCTGCTCCAAGCATTTTTCCTAACCTTATTTCTCTGCAGTGTTTTCAGCTGGAGTATTTCTACTTCTTCTCCTGCCCAGTGAAGTTTGAAGGATCTCTGTGCTGAAGAAAATGTGTGTTAGCCCTGCAGTGCTGGATGAATGGTGCATGCATTTGACCTAATTTTCTGATTCAAGTGGTTAAAATAATTTCTAAAATCATTACTCACCTTCCCAAATACTGTACTGACTACGGACACCAAAGCACCCAACTATGGACTGGGATGCACTAATGTAACTGGATGCATTTGAAAACTGCACCCCACACACATGCTTTTGACTTCAGTATATGAACACATACAGATGCGCACACATGCAGAGAAAGGAACGTGAGAGAGAGTCCCTTTCACATACCTAAATACAAGTACATGGCAGGTGGAGGTGAGCAGTGACATTTCTTTCATTTGATAGTGAGTGTATGCACACTCTGTGTGTCCCTATGTGCATCTGCATGTACATGCTCACACCATAAATCAGGTCTTATATACAACTGCAGAAATTGGAAATGCCGGTTTATAACTATTGGGCAAACCCTACTAGAGCCCAGGAGACTGTGCCTAGCGGTGGAATCAGATTTTCCAGAGCAATGTGAAGTTAAGCAGGGATGGATGAACGCCAGGTTGCACAACGTGTCTCGGGGAGGAGAACGTTCTCTCGGTGGTTTCATACTCATCGTGCCAGCAGGTCCCCTTTCTGCTCGCTGACTGGCATCAGCAGCAGGACTGGAGAGGCTGGCACAACTGCTCCACTCTCAAGAAAGGCTGCAGCAGAGAGGAAGAGAAAAACTGGGAAGCAAGAGGTGTCAAGATTAAACAGGTCAGCTGGACCAACCTCCCAACTTCATCCAAGGGGCTCAAGGGTGCCTCTTCTATCTGCTTGTTTCTGGTGTGCCGTTTCACTAGGATCTGGGAGACTACAAAAGCATATACACAACAGTCAGTCTGAGAGACAGTATTTTTCCACCTGTCTAGGTCATCAAAGTTTGCCTAAGACTATTTATGGATGAGACCATGGGTTGATTCTTCATGGCTCCTCATTTCCACTTCACAGTCTAAGTCCTCTGCTCACACCAGTGGTGGTTTTTATGTCTTGCCAAGAACAGCAAGGATCAGGACCGCAGAACACACAGGTGAAGAAAATAATTTAGCTTGGCTCACATAAAAAAAAAAATCAAGACAGTTTAATTAAAATGCTGGTTGTAATGAAAACCCTTTGTTGGGACACTATCAAGCCAAAATACATGCTCATAGAAGACCCCACCTCTCTGCATCAACGTTGAGTAGCACAGCTCTACCCTAGCCACTACTGGGTCTGCTTCCTTCAGTCCAGGCCCACTCCCATTTTGAAGTCAATGAGAATTTTGATAATGGAGTTTTCAGGGGAGTTGGCATCATGCCTTAGCAAGCTTCAGGTCAAATTTACCTCAGCTCTAATCCCATTAATGAAAGCAGTCACACCGGCCATTGGTTTGGCTCTTCAAGCAACACGGTCAATGGAACGACAATGAACAGATGACAAGCAAGCTGTGGTTTAAACTAACTGCACTTGCATTAACTTTTCAGCCAACACTACTTCCTAATTCTCAGGTTCTCTGAGAAACTTCTAAATAAATTTGAAGTCCCCTCAAAAAAGGTAGTAGCCCTCAAATTGGTATACTTTCCCAGTTAATATTCTATTCCTGTCAGAGCGAGCTAAGTGCCGCTAAAGAGGAGCCATAAACCCATTCTGAAAAGCAGCAGTGAGGATGGATCAAAGTGAATCAGCAATTCTAACTATGTGAGACGCTGACATTGTGCTTCCCTGGCTCCAACCCTGGGTCCATAAGAAAAATGGATGCTTGATTAATTACTCCCCAGACTGCAGAGCTTACACAAGAGCCAAGGACTCAGCAGCAGCCCAACCAGCTGACTCAGATTGCAATAACTCATCAGGTGCAATCTGCCTGGATGCCAGATTGCCCTGTCTGCAGTCAATCCACAGACTAATCCTCCCGAAAGGGTTTCTTGGAAAATGCCATTCACGCTCACACTGGCTAAGTGTGCACTGGACAAGACACAGCTATACTACAGTAGCAGCTGAAGCCATATTTCACTATGCTTTTCCACGGCTTGCTCTAATGGAGACTGGGAACTCTCCCCTGCCACTGAAAATCTGCCAGAAAACACGTCAACACTGGAATGTTTCCACATGTTCAGTACGCTGGATCTAGTCAATTATGGTAGCCCAACTTGATGTGTTCTTCATCAACCTCAATGCCTGGTTTTGATGCATTTGTATTGTAATCCCAGAACCCTCTTGTGCTAGATGCTCCACAAGCACACAATGGAAAACAAGCCCCTATTCGCAACAGGCTTTGTTTTACCATGTACATGCTGGATACCTGGACTGGAAAAACAGATCAATGTGGGTAGTTCCTCTCACTGTGCCACCTTCAGACCAACCTTCTGCTACAAGAGAAGTGCAGCCCAGGTTGCTGTACTTTATGTTGCTCTGAGCTTGCTGCAAGGCTCTGTTCGGACCTCATCCCTCTAAAGCCCCAGGAGAACTTGAAGTAATATTCCAGGGGTAGAAACTTAAAGGGAGAGCTCTCCTGCACTTGACCTATGCCGCGGTGGGTGAAAGAAATGTAATTTTTATCCACCTACACTCTTGCAGGTACCTATCTGGTTCAATGAAGAATAAAATACCTGTAAAGTAGGTCAGCAATTCTTAGAAAGCACTTGCACTTACATTTCCTTTCAGAAGCTGCATAACACACTGATCTCTAAGGAAAAAGGAGGGCAGAAAGGATGAGGCATTTTCAAGTGAATAAGAATCGCTTTATTTCTGAATGACAGTATGCAGCTAGAAGCCTAAAGCCCTTCAACTACTGCATTTTTCAGTCACAGATTTAGCTCAGATTCCTATGCAAAACAGCCCTAGAAAGATTTTTTCAACCTAATAACACTATTTTCCCCAAATACATGCTATTTTCTACCTGTAGCCCCTACAGAAGAAGAATGAGCAAGAACTCGCAAGGAGAAATCTCACAGCGGGCACAGTTAGTTTTCACTGTAAGTCCCATTGAGATGCTAACTCTGATTGATCTTCTCACAGAGCACCTCTCCACTCAAACACGGCAACTCAGGAGGCCCAGAGTTGGGATGCTAGAAAGAAGCTTAGGCTAATTAAATTGCATTTCTTTTTCTGACTGCAGTGTTTTTCTGCCCTGCTGGATGCTCAGAGGCCAGCGCTGGTGCCTCTGATTAACAGTAGCTCATCATGAAATCAAAAGAAAAGCTTCAGGCTAAAGAAAACTGGATTTTTGTTAGCAAGGATTTGCTCTTGGCAAATAATTATAATTGCCAATGTTAAAAGGAGATTGTGAATTAACTACAGCAGACATAAAAAATAAATTTGGAAAAAAGCTTTCAATAATTACAGTGCATATGTCAAATGGAAATGACTCCAATTTGCATAGCTCTGCAGTCACATTGTACAATATCTCAAGTAGCTTCATAACAACAAGCTTGTATCTTTAAAATAATTTAATATAGCCCAGGTTCAATAATTACAGTGCATATGTCAAATGGAAATGACTCCAATTTGCATAGCTCTGCAGTCACATTGTACAATATCTCAAGTAGCTTCATAACAACAAGCTTGTATCTTTAAAATAATTTAATATAGCCCCCAGGGTTTATAACCCAAAAGACATTTCAGTAAGTACAGACAGAAAGCTAGCCTGGGATTCTTCATTTTTTTAGGCCATGTCTACACACAGTTAATTATTATTTCATAATGATGCATTAAAAAACATACCATCCCCACCCCCAAGCACACACATGGTTTTACTGATAAAAAGTACTTTATAGTGGTTTGGCTCATTTCTATAAGTCATCTTTACTCCAGTGTAACCAGCCACATTAGAAGCCACACCACTGCAACTCTGTATGTAAAATATCACGTCCCACATCTTTCACCAGGACTAATTTCCACGCAGGTCAAACAGACAGTTCCTTGGGAGGTCTATATTGTTTGCAATGTGCTTCAGTCTGGATGAATTTTCCGGTTAGAAACCCGAATGTGACTGCGTGTGGGTGGATTTAGACAACAGCTTTGTTCTGCACTCCAGCCGAGGATCACAAGCTCCTGGGCCATCAGAGAGGACCCCTCTTGGCCAGTCACACAAGGGTGCCACTCGGGTCTTGTGTGTCGAGGGGCTGATTCCAAATTCATACGCTTGTTGCTGCTTAGGAATGGGGGAAATTTATTAAAACCACCCTCTTATTTTCCCTTTAATTCATGACTCCAGCCTATTTAAACTCGAGCTGGGAATCCCCATATGCCAAACAGAAAGCTCCCTAGGACGCGTCGGAGCTGAGCTTTTTGACCTTTTGGTGTCATCACCTACTTCCACCTTAACTATGAGTTTGTACCTGCGCCTGCCACAGAAGAAACTGGGAGTCAGATTACCCCTTTGCAGGAACAAGGAAAACCAACAGGTAACCACAGTATTATTGAAAGCAGCCACAGATCAGTTATAGACCACAGTTCACTCATGGATATCAAAGCACTTGACGAAGCCAAGCAGGTACCATCCTCCCATTGCAAAGACAGAGGAAAGAGGAGTCAAGAAGTTTGATGATTTCTCCTGGTACAGATATTGTGAAAGTGGCAAAAGCAGCAATCATATCTAACCTCTTCCTCCCCTAGTAACCTTTCTGCACCTGCAGCAATTCTGCCACCCTTTCAGCTTTTCCATCCAATTTTGCCATCATTTCCACTTTTCTTTTAAAAAAGCCATATCTGCACTTAGCAGATTGTTGGAATATCTCAACTTTCTGTGTTAAAAGCCATTGCTGTTTAGCTGGCAGTGAAAGACCAAACCTCAGCAGTAGGAGTGTTGGTCTAACTGCCTAAGAGCAGAGATTCCCCAGAGATTTTGCGTGTAGCAAAACCACCAGGCTCTTGCTCTCCTGCCTTCACACACTTAACAGTGGATGCCGTGCAGGCAGGGGGAAATGGCAGCTTTAGGCTAGATTCATCCCTGGCTACAGGCTGGTGTACAGGAAAAGAGAGAGAAGTGGGGAGGGTCCCGAAACAAAAACTCCCTAAAAATGTGGCAGAAACACCACCTGGCCGTGGTTACAGCCGTTAGCAGCAACAGGCCCACGTGGAGAGACGCCAGTCAGTCATGCAAGCCCCCCGGAGGACTAGGCACTGGGTGCAAGAGATTATTTGCAATGTACCTTTTATTCTTCTGTTTCCAGCTAAGGGTTAATATTTACCCCACCTAACTAGAAACAAACAGAGTGCCAAACTCAGGAGAGGCCTACTTCTCCAAAGGCAACTCGCTGCCGGCAGAAGCTCACCCCCGTGACTCAGTGCATGAAGAGGGAGATGCCAAAACAACTATTTGCAGTTTTCTCGTGAGGAAAACCTGGTCCGAACACAGCGCTGCAGGGTGCTCAGCTGCTCAGGGGAACCGCTACAGTAATGAATTTCCCATCTAAGCCCAAATTCAGCTCAGTAATGGCGGACTGCGCATTGTTACGCCTGCCAAAAGCATGGTGGCCTGGGTGAAATGAGAGGCTCGCCCTGCCTCCAGATACCAGTCACGTAGCATCACTGTCAACAAAACCACTCTTGACAAGACCAGTGACCCCCCCTCAGGGCCCTCCCAGCAGGATGGCTGGGGCAAAAGCCGCACCCAGCAGCTGGCCTCAGGCTGAAGGCACATGCTGGATGCTGACGCTGCTGTACCCTGCACCACACAGGCTGTCCTGACCATGAGCACTTTGGTTTCCCAGGTTTATCAGCCTACGAGCAAACTTTTTACAAGTAGTAGCATGCACTGAAGAGGTGTTTCTATTGCAGCAGTGAGCATGTCCTAGCAAACACTGCATTGCCCCACAAACCTATGTGTTTCTGTCAGGGACATTACAATAGCTGGCTTTGCCCCTGAGGCAGAAGTCAAGGGAAGCACCCAAACAAGTCAAAAGTTAGTTTTCCAGGACATGGACACCTGAGCTGTTTTACTGAATGCGTCCTTACCTTCCAAGGGCACGTCAACACAAAACAGTACGTACGCGTTCCTTCCCTCTCCTACTTTGACGAAGTATCTGCACATAGGTCTCCCATTTTCTTAAAAGTGATCTAAGAACATATGGGCAAGGTCGGATACAATAGATGGATGATCCTCTGCCACAGGAAAATACAGGCAGCATACCTTTGCACAGTACTATCTGTGTATTGAGTGCTGCTTGCATCGTCTGCACTGCTATCTTGGAAGAGACATGACTTGGTGGATCTGAACAGAGACTGTCCTGTCGGGGGGTGCTAAGCAGAGTCTGTAGCAAGCTGCTCACATCTCCAGAAGCTCAGAGTACCAGGAGACAACAGGCTGCTTGATCTCTACGGATTTCTTACATGTGCTGCAAAAATACTGCATGCATTTTGTATGCTGCCTGGATATTTAGATTCCTTAAATGAGCTTTTGTTCACTACAAATGTGTTTAATTTCAAAAATGCCTTTTTTAAACTGTGCAGCTTGTGCAGCTTGTATTTGTCCTTGAGGCCTGACAGGACATAAAATGTGGCAACACGCTGGAACAGCCTCTCTGCTGCAAGCTCCGTTTTGCACTACAGCAGCACATTTAACAGAGGAGTTTTCCAATTCTGTAGGATGTCATCACAGCAATGCAAATTTCTTTAGCTTGGACAAGCCTTAACTTTAATGTTATGCTATAGGTGTGGCTCCCCTTTAATGAAACTATTTTTAACACTACAATACTCGAGGATGAACAAAGCACACGCCTGTGCTGGTGCCAGTGTTTTTACAATACAGCAGGTTTCAGTTGGCTCTGTGACACCGAAAAGAAGCTGGGCTTCACAGAAATTTAGATGGTTCCCTTCTGAGTCACATCCAGTTGGGCTATCCTTTGGGAAAAATCTGTGTTGTTTGTTCTCAACAAAACTGGCCCTCCTAAGTCTACAGAGAATATTTTGTTCTCTAACTGTATGGTTCAGAGCTTCTGTTGTTGTCATCGTTGGTTTGGCTTATCTAAAATTGTCCCTTCCACAGTGAGAATTGACAAAACACAGAAATCTGGTCACCTGGTCACAATATTCTGCTGAGGGGAAGCGATGCCAATTCTAGCTCATCTCTAGCTCTTCTGCCTCTATTTCAGAAAAGACTCTAATGCATCCCTTCATTTACAGAAAGCAAACATTCCCAGTGTGCGTGTTCACTGCCCTACTGAAGAGTTTTCATTGCCATGCAAATAACTCTCCAAAGCACAACAAGCAACGAACGCATCCGGATGAAATATCAGGCTGCAACATGTCTTCATTCATCCACATCTGGTCCCTAGTTGAGTCAGTTGCCCAGGAAGATTTGAGGGTAAGCAACGAAACATCAATTTCGGAGAAGGGAAGAAGGCAAGAAAGAAGCTGGTTCTCTGACTTCTGGCGTTATTGTACAAAGCCAGGAAAAAGGTGACAATATTACAGAGAATACAGAAAATGAAGAAAAGATCTACTGGAGGAGAGGAAAAGTTTAATTTAATACAATCTGTAACTTAAGCAGGATTTTTTTTCTTCCAAAAAGCCTCCGACAATTTCACTAATCACTGAAAAAAGCTAAAAGGAGGCAAGCAAGACCCATCATTCGCAGCAACTATCTACCACAGGCTTAGCTTTCCAGCACATCCTTTCCCAGTGACAAGGACAGAGCAGTGCACCTCAGCTCTCATATGGAAGCAATTATTAGTGTGAAAACAGCCCTTCCGAGGAGGAAACAAATGAACCTCATGCACAGTCCGATTAATGACTATTCCCATGCAGATGTGTAAACAGCCACATTGTTGCTACCTGGGCTTAGCAAAATTTTAAAGTTACATGATTTTTATTCACTTGTTTATGCGGTTCTGACAAGCACTGGGTTTTTGGAGGGAATCCCATTTAGAGGAGAGAGGGTGGCTGCAGAAATGAAGCGCACAGAGCTCTGCTGTCCAGTTCTCCCCATCTAACTGTATGAAAACGCAGTATCTTTCAGGTTTCTTTTCTACTTGCTAGATGTAACTGGTTTATTCTCTCCAGCCCAAATAGTATCTAAGAAGAATGTTGCTGCTTTCTCTATTGTGAATATACCAGACAATATTGGTGGCTCCTGCCTCAATATATCCCAAATGCACTTACAAAAAATCATTTTTTTATTGACTATGGTTACAGAAGAGATCTCTGCAAGGACTGTGTCCTGCTCACCCCCGGCCAGCTTTATACAGAGATGCTCTTGTGCACAGGTGGAGGCACTGCAATTTGTGCTCCCCAGAAGTACGACAGAAAAAGCCTTCTGATCAGGTACCTAATAGGTAGTAACTGAGTGCGATCCACTACTCCCAGGAGGATGTCAGAACTTCAGAGTGTAGAGCATCCCTTTGATTGTCCAAGGGGGCAGCTATAAAACTCCTTACAGTATGCAATGGAGGTACCTAATCTCAGCCCCCTCCCCCTCCATCAAGAAAAACCTTTTCACTCAGGTGTGGAAGCAGGTGGTGGGACATATGGCTGGTGACATTGGTTAGAGTCTCAGCTCCACTGTCCCCAGAGCCAGAACAGCAAAGGCATCCGGCCATCTTCCAACACCCTTCCCTGAAGCGCCTCCGCAGGACACAAATTTACTCCCAGTTGCCATAACTGGCTGGAAGAGACCTTGGCATATAGCAGCACAAGGAGCATGGGGTACACCCACGTTAAAAAAGGGTGATCACGTTAGTGGGTCAGGCACAGGCAGCCTGGCACAGCTTCACTGCAGGAATGTTTCCACACAGGCTGACACTCGGGTCTGAGTGCCAGATATCTGTGTCAGCCACAAAACACCAACACAACATCACAGCCAGTCTGCAACTGCAGGAACCCCTGATGCTGGTTAGGAAAGGAAGGGAAGAGGAGTACCATATCCAATTAAAATGGAACCGACTTTGACTGTCTCCCTGAATGACCAGAGACGACTTCCTACCGATTGAGTTCAGCTAAGACTTCTCAGCCATTAATCTGCAGTCCCTTTAGGGGACTGGATCTGCATTGGAAGCACTTTTTATTTCCCCCAAAGGAATGACGCAATTAAGTCCTGTCTTCAGCACTGGGCTTTGTCTCCCTACAAAACAGTTCAATAGGATCGGGGAGTTTTAGCAAAGAGAGGCTGGGCAGTGCCTATCCAGTCTGTGGCTATTCACTTGTCACAATCAACCACTGTAACTTATCTGACATTTCCACTGATGCTCATAAGGGAGACCACCTCTGCATAACACACTCAAAATGTCCTCGGGGAGAAAATGAGTCCCAGCATCAAGGGGCAGGGGAGCAGGAGGGGCTGGCTTCTCCCTCCTTGGGCAAGACCCTGCTCCAGTTGCCTCACTAGGGCTTAATTTAATTTTCCACACAAAATCACCCACAGCTTCTTCTAAGACTCCACTTCTCTCCGCAAAAACTGCTTGTCCTCATTTGCTCCTCTCCACTGTCACTTCACAGTGGGATCAAAACGTAGTGACAACAAGGAGAAAATCTGACACATACACACACGAATTTTGGCTGCGCACGGCTTCTGTGCAGCCAGTTGAGGCAGGCTAAAGCCTTTTTCACTCACCACTTTGGTGCATACAAATGTTCGTGAGTGTAGAAAGCTTTCTACAAAGCTTTTCCCCGGCATTAGTGAGCAGAGCACAGAAAGCCTGCAGCTGTCTCTCTGTCACCTGAATGCCTCTGAAAGGGCCAGAGAAGTGCATCGGCAGGCACCCCTGAAGAACACCTATGCCTTGACCACCACAAGAAGGTGCTTCATCAAACACTGGTCTGTCTTGGAAGCCAGATGCTATCAATGTTTTTATCATAGCATACAATTAAATATCACTGATAATGCTGGGCTTCTGGGCATGTTTTAACCATGTGAAACCCAAATCTCTTATAATAAATCATTACACTGGGCCATTTTTCATGTTGGAGCATTAGAAACAGTGAAGTTGGCCAGCTCCACTGAAGCTGTATTCCACCTCTATAGTTGCAACTGGAGACGGGACGCAGCATCTTGAACCTGTGCCTGCACGTGTCTACAACTGCAATGCTTCATCCTAGAAATGGTTTCAACTTACTGTAAAGTTCACTTCCCTGTATCTGGTATAACAGTTTTTTGGGGTTTTTTGTTTGTTTGTTTTGTTGGGGTGAGGTAGTGGTGGTGTTGTGTTTGTTGTTTGTTTGTTTTTTTAAACTTACTACTCCTGTTAGGAACATTTGGGATAAAATATTTCTGAATCTATTATTGAGTTATATGCCAGATTTTTTAATAAAGTTTAATTCATTCAAATCCTTAAGCTTTAGCCAGTGAAGATATGAATCAGAGACTAAAGAAACTAACAGAATAGCATAGGAGAGGGGATGAAGCTCCCATTTCTTAACAGCTTGCAAACAACCTGCAAACTAGCTTGACCATGAGAAAACTCCAGAAGTTCAATTCTCCATATTTTTTTCTAAGATAGGGTACGGTGGGACTGGCCACAGAATCATTTTTAGGCTAATTTCAAAAGGAAACAAAGCTCATGGGATCACACTTTGTATACATTTGTTTGTAGGCCAATATATTTGACCATCTGACTCCTGATGACTTTTTTACATGTTCAATACTTCCACATAGGAAAAAAAAAATGAAAATCAGGTTTCATTAGTTCTGCTTTTCACAGAACTGTTTGAATTCAGCTCAAGGATGTATCAAAACTGCCCATGACTTAAAAACTATGACTGTTCAGTAACGCATGCCTTTGCAGGTAAAACATATTACAAACATGGTGTGCCATGATGATAAAGTGGACATCTCAGCACAAAAGAAAAAAAGGGGGAAGGGGCTGATTTACACTTGCGTCTACAAAATGCAGTCGTTCTGACTGGGAAGGGATTTAGATTCAGATTGCAGAGGTGCTGGTCCATACACAAGGTGCCGAGCAGAGAAGAGATAAGCTATGTAAGCAGGAAACAGAAAACGTATGCTAGCACACGGCCTTTCCCTGACCCACCTTGAGAAACGCAAGAACGGCTTAAGAGTATCCCAGCCAGCAGAGTTTGTTAGAGGAAGTCAGTGAGCACTGTCTAGCTGCGGGGAGCTGGACCATCATCTGGATACGATACTCAAGCACTGCTTAGAGACATGGTGGAAAGCCAAGCCTGGTAAGATGAAAAGAAACAATTGGCAACCTCTGTATGCTGGCAAGGGAACCCACACAATCGGCCAATACGAGACACTGACCCTTGAGTTAAGGAGGGAAAAAGTGTCACTAAATATTTAAAGAGGGACTTAAAAAAAAAAGTCCTAGTTATATAAAGCAAAATCAATGACATTTAAATAGCAATTTCTTTCAGCTTGACCTAAATCCTCTTTCAGAAAAATCTTGTCTCCTTACACATCACTGCATTAGGAATACAATAAACAATAAAACAAAAAATGAAGATCAGAAGCCAAATTCTAGGGCTGAGTTATGCAGTCACAGGGTCATGGTGGGCCACAGAGGGTTTCAATCTGTGGCCAGATGCCAAAATGCGAGATCCTGTGAGCATTCAGTCAGAGAAACAGGAGGAAATCTCAGGGCTCAGAGTTCACATTCACCAGCTCCCCACCCCAGATAAAGAAAGACCCAGTGCTGTTATAACAAAATACAGTGAAACAGATAAATGTAGTTGTGGTACGGGTACGCTGTCTGAGATCAGACCAGGTCATAATCTACAATTTTAATGAATAAGGGAGTCTAAGGTGTCCCTTAATAACGTACATTAGTGTGTGTCTGTAAGTGAGATGCAAAGGGGAATGAGTTAAAAAACATAGGGCTTTCTTCAACACAGATTGCCTACTTACCCTGCATGCCATGGGGTTTTGTTTTGCAAGGGGGAGTTCTCTAGAGGAAGATGAAGTGCAAAGCATCTAACAGTAAGACACCTGGAGGTGGTCTCACATGCGCTACAGGCAGCTTCAAAACAACCCCAGCTGTGTGAGTGCCATAACATCTGTCAGCCCCTTTAAAGGCAGCTCTTGCAGTGCAAGCATAATGTGCACCTACGAGGGAAAACGCTCTTCCCTTCTCATCACGTAGCACATGGTAGAGATGTGCCACCAGGAACGTACTTTGGAGTAAATGAGAACTGTCCCATCTCCCATTCATGGTGAGGAAGGCAGTAGTGCTAAGGGGATCAAGGATAGCACAACGTGCAAACTGCCTGGTGGGAAGTGACATATTTGTATCACAACTGAAAGCCAGTGCAGCAGGTTTCTGTGGAAAAGCACTTGAAGTCTTAACTTCATTCCCCAGTTTCCTCAATTAGCGCAGACACAAAGGAGTGGGAAAACGTTTCCAGCAGTTCCTATTACCCACGAGTCACGCCCTGCTGGGATTAGAGCTGTGCAAATACACAAGTCTGAGTCCTTGGGTTGCTTTTACAACCAACCAGGAAATTTTTAACAAAATAATTTTTGTGATGGAAGTAGAGCAGGATAGGGCAAGCAAAAAAAACATTTATCATTCCACACCGGGTCTCAGACTAAAAGAGACAGACTGTTTTTCTCCAGACGAGTGAAATTGTTTTCAAACAGTGCCTCAGATGTGTGAAGGAATATAGCATCTGGCTCTGGTGGGTCAGTTTCTGCTAAGCCAACATGAATCTGATCTAGAAGGAAAAACCAACTAATTGTGACTAAACAGGTCTTATCACACAGTGCAACTTCCTTGAAGCCTTTCCAGGTTGTCAGGTGGCATGAAACACATAGCCAAAACCTGTCAGGCAATGCTGTAATGCCTTCATACTCCTTTCAGCAGTGGGTACTGAGCTAAACCACCTGGTGGTATGCCTTCATCATCGCCCCGCTGGGCTGAATGAGACCAAACGCGAAGCCTGAGAGCCTCATGACTCCCACCACTGTGCAGGACACACCAAGCTCTCAGGGTCCTGCGCGGCAACTCGCTCTCTGCTCACATGGCCAGCTCTGACCAGGAAGACACCCAGCTCCCTGATGGCTGGGCCCAATGAACTTGACCACACTTCCCAAAGACAGAAAGACACCAGTGTCTTTTTCACAAAACCCCAGAAGATGGGGGTGTGAGATCCTCTCACAAGAAGAATTATTACGATCCCAAAATGGTAGGATACATGTGGCACTTTTGCCTAACAATCTATTCTATTAACAGACAGCGAGTGCTCCAACCATAAAAGCAGTTGTTACCCTTTTTGTGCCTGGAAGATGACCCAAAGACCAAAAAAGCAGCCATAAGTCCTGGGCAAAGCAACCCAACAATGTGCACAGAGCTCCTCAGAGCCCTCCATGTGACCTTAGGGAGGAACAGAGAAAAAAACGATGAGAAATCAAAGGAAATGGTAGCTAGAGTCCATCTGCACCTAAGTCACCCATCAAAGAATCAAGAGACCATCCCTGTTGTAATTTATCCTCTTGGTCCTCAAAGACAGCACTCAAATCAGAGAAGGGAAAGAACTACAGAAGAAAAAAAAAAAAAAGATGGAATTCATTTACTCCCAAAACTTGGGTGGAGGCACAGGATTTGTGGTCAGATGGTACACATACAGAAATCTGTGAAAGACTTCAACTGTAGGGGAGCAGAAAATGGAGTCAAGATTGCCACAAAAGCTGCTTATGCTTTTGACTTTATAAATTTTATAAAGCTAGCTGTTTGGGAAGAGAATAATGGTTCTCTTTTTATTTCCCACTCAAAAGAAGCCACTGTCACTTCATTTGGGTCACCTCTGCCTACATGGGGACAGGTTTCCCTTCTGCATAACTTAGTTACTTATAAAATCTCTGGGCACTTTCATCATTACCAACCACAACATCCTGCGGAACAGCAGATAATCATTAATGATTTGTACAGCCTGTGAAAAGAGTCATAGAGAGACTACAAGCCCTGGATTCATTTCTGCTCCTTTCTGCCATCACAAAGTTAAGCATGTAGTCTAAACTAATAATCTGGGATTTCTCTGGACTCAAGAGACAGAAATACACACCGCCAGGAGGCTATTTACCTTATCTAATTTAGGCACACATTTTAGGATGGTGCCTATCTTTCCACCACCTACAAAGAGCCTTGGTAAACAGTCAAGACTAGGTACATAACTTTTAGACCGGATGTCTAAACAGAGATCATCTAAAGTTACTTGAGACAGGCCTCCAATATAAAGTAGGAGGCAGAAAATCAGTAGCAGGACAGAAAAGTTAATTTGCACCTCGCAGATCTCAGTCTAATGGGCAAACTCTTGGAACGACCCTTCCTACACCGCATTATTTCATAATGCCTCATTTGGCATGTTTGTGCCTGGTAACAGAGGACACCTGTAAGAGAAGCACTGTTGAAAGTCACTCACACTGGGGCTGTTTATAAAAACCCGGGTTTTTCACTTGGGCTAAACAGCCCACAAGATGCCTGTGTCCCAAAGCACACAGCATTAGCGCCAGTCCCTCGTGCCCTGTGGGAGTCACTGCGGGGCTCAACAGTGTTGGGGTGCTACGAACCAGACAGCTGGGATTTGCAGTGGTTCTGTAGGATGCTCACTTGGACAATGGAAAGGCAGATGTCTGGCAAGTCTAATAATAAACAGAGATTATCAGTTCAAGCTCAAGCCTAAAAAGAGAATTTAGGAACGCTAATCCATTGTGAAACAGTAAATTCCCGTATCTTTGCCAATGTTTTAATCTGAGTTAGCCAAGCCAAGCTAAAAAACACATCTCAGCAGGCACAGAAAGATGCTCACTGCAAGTGGAGGCCATGAAAAAGGCATCTGGTCTGAGCTACCGCATGACTTGCCTCTCTGGCTGGAGACGGTTCAAGAAGAAATCTGAAGGGTGGATCAGGCAGAGAGAGCAACGAGGATTTCATTAACTGGGGAGATGATGTACTGGCAGAGCGAGCTGAAGGCAACGACAGCACTGCAGTCAGGCTCTGCTGTTCTCCTCTGTGACATCCCCGCATCTGACTTACTATCAATGGGCAGCTGCTGCAGAAATTGAAGTGATGCTGAAATAACAACTCTATTAAAGGGGCAGATGGTCCTATGAGCAAATGGTTCACCAAGGACTAGGTAGATATCATCAGACTCATTTCTCAATGACTCAAAAATGACAGCTGATGTCCCACGAGATGAAATTTCGGAGTGTTACTGTACCGTGTAGCCAGGGGCCAGGAATATTCTTGAATATGACCTGACTTAAAAATATAATGAAGCTGGTCCAAACACAAGTCTATCAGTATGGTTAGAATCCTTCGTAGCAGCTTTTATAAGAGTCATGGTTGAAATGTGCCATTTTGGGAAGGCAGCCAAACTGCTTATGCATGGAGTGCAGCTGCACCGTAAAGCCATTGCAGCTTTTTGGATGGATTATCATTCATAATGAAGTGGGAAAAGGCAGAAAAATGGATGAAAGAGGTGCCAAAATAGACCATATTTATCCTAGAAAGTGTGCTGCTCTTTTTAAAACACTGGAAATCAGATTCATAAGACAAAGTTTACTGGACGAAACGTTGACTGTAAATTACTTCTCCTGTTACTTTGATGGAAAATTTTGAAATTCAAACTAAATATTGATGTATACTGTCACTTCTCCCTACACACAAAGGATTGAGAATGCCAACAAGTAATGCAATGCCTTTCACGCGTAATGCTTCTTTCAGTTTTCTCCTTGCCAATTAGTAAATCAAACTTGATACACTCAATTATTTATAACTTCCAATAAAAACATGGATATCCTTGGAGCATAGGTCAATAGGGTAAAACTCCACTGCTGATCTCTGGCAAGAGTGGTGGTCTCTACGGCTTTTAAGAAATCATCTACCAAAACCAGGACACAACTAACCATGTTCAAAGCATGCAAACAACATTCAGAGGATGTAGGGGTTAAAATTCACACAAAGCTGATCATACAGCAAGAGCATGGGATATTCCTTCACTGTTCCAGTGGGCAATACCAAAAAATGGATAGTCCTTACTACACGAAGTCACCCCTTCAGGGTTAACCCTCCATCTGCAGGGAACAATGGCACAAAGCCTGGCAAAAATAATTCTTACTACAAAACGGATCACCAGATTTAAAAATCCTTACCCATATGGTCAAGTTTAGGGACCTTCAGATCCATTCCTAATCTTAAACTGCATAAAACATTATCTCAGTCTAGCTATCAATTTTGTACACAAAGGGGAAATTCCTGCAGTCTTTCCACACAATTAAGCCAACCTTCACTCTGCCTTTTTAAGGCACTGACATTTACATTGGCAAAATACAAGGCTTAAAATAAAAAAAGCCCTTACCTATATATGCACCTATGTATGCACACACCTAAGCATCGTGGGTTCAGAGGTAACAATGCCGCTTACTACCATGAATAGTCCCTGCAAATTCATGTGATTGTTCTTGGCAACACTACAGATGGAAATGCCTGCAGGGTTGGGACCACATGTTAAACCATTTTGTTCAGAAAGCGTGAGGTAGCGCTATGTTATTTCGACCCACCCTATCTCTGTTTTTCTGTACTGTGCCATTCATATTTACAGTATGAAATATCAAATATATTATGAACTGCTGTTATTATTTTAGTGTTTTACAAATGTATTTCCATCTCTGTGCTCAGTGAATATTCGAACTGGCAGCTGTGATGGTTCTTCTGTGTGGTAAATTCTGCAGGGCTTTTGGTTCCATCTTCAAGTTCAATCTCTACAAAGCCTACAGGCCTCCCAAGTACTGGGGATGTTTCTGGTTTCTGCATTTAAAGGAGGACAAAGTGGAAACAGAAGAAGTACACAGACAGGCAACTGCAATGATTGAGGGGACAGAGGAGATGCTTTACCAAGGCAGACTGAAAAGGCTGCAGGTCTTCAGCTTAAAAAGGAAAAGTCTGACAGGGAGTACGATCAAGACTTACAAAATTATGAAGACTGTAGGTAAAGTACTCATAGAACTGTTTTTCACTAAATTCAGTATTATTAGATGTGGGAGGCATTCACTGAAACTGGTGGGGAATCATTTAAAATTTATAGAAGAAGGTACATTTCTACTGAGACTGTAGTGAATTTCTGGAATTTGTTGCCACAGTGATGACCTCTAACATCTGCCACAGGCAGACAGTATCAGCAGGTGCAAAAAGGGATTAGACAAATGCAAGGACAACGGGTCCATAAACAAACAGTACGAGGAACAGGCAAGGGTGCTCCTCCTTAGATCCCCAATACAAGAGTGGTGGATGCAAGAGAGTGCAAGGGAGCGGACTGCAGACAGGGGCCAGGCTCCCATGCTTTCCCTGATCAGCACATCCTTTGGGCACTGCTGGAGAAGAATCCAGGGCCAGATATGAACCTTGGTGTGACCCAGTTAGGCATTTATCTTTTTATGCCTGATTGCTAGGTGACTGCTAGTTTGGGGCACTTAATTTGGGATTGATTTCCAGTGTCCATTACCTCATTTGCAGCTGTGGGTGCTCTAAAAGTCTCTGGTAATGGGCATCCAAAAAAAGGCAGCAGCCAATATTCATGAAGCCTACTGAAAAGGAAGGCTATAAACACTTTCTCTCCTTTTACCCTGTCCCAGGGGAATGAACTCCCCAGCAGATGAGCACTCTTTTATATAACCATATATTTGTAGTTATTTCACTTTCACAGCATTAAGAATCCTGGTAAACTCCCTTTGTGGGTCCCCCTGACAGGCTGATGCCCTTCCCTCTTCAAACCTCCTTTTACCCTAAGAATCCCAGCTCACCCACTTCTCCACCAAGGCTTGCTTTTATTATTCTGCACAGAGACTGGCTTATAATGCAGTAGCCTGATGAAAGTTCAGTGCTACCCTTGAGTGGTCCTCATGACAGCCCATCTTCATGGGAACACATGTTCTCTGTGGCGCAGCAACCAGCATCAGGATGACGTTGGAAACGTTAATTACAAACATGCCTGCCAGGCTGAGAGCTCACATGCTCTGAACAATAAGAGCAGAAGGACAGCGAGAAGGGACTTCAACAGATGTCAGGGGACATGGAGGAGTAGTTCCCTTGCTGACTCCATCACTGTTGTTTTTCTATTGTAATAATTATCTGGCATGCAAAGCCTTTGTACGTGCACTGTATGAACTTAATATTTTCCATCCTATAAAGGAGCTACTTTACATTTAGTGGCCATCTAGTGATAACTGACATCAGTGACAGGAAGAATTCAGTTTGGCTCTTCTCGCTCTTGTTTTAGCTATCTTTCACCTGCATCTAATCTTTTGGTACACTGTTAGGGGCACAGAAATAGGTCAGCGGGGGTCTAATTGACTGCAAAAGACAGTCAAGTGAACTTCAGTTTAAACATTAGGAAAAAAAAAATCACCTTTGAGTCCTTCTTGTTTTCTGTCTATGTACTAGATAGATCTTAAAACTTCAGCTCCATATGTCATTCGGTCATATGACCGCTCATGTAAAGCTGATTTGTTCATGCTGATGAACTTTACTGTCAAATCCAGTAAGATCCCGAGCCTCAGCAAAGGATGAGACTGACTTCTGAATCACCAGTGATAAGAGTATGACCTACAAAACTTGAAAACTCTGATTCATCCTTGTTTGGGGCATCTTAAACCTCCATGGATTACTGGCTCGTACTTGTTTTCATGTGTTATGGTAAAAATTGATAAAGAAACACCTCATTGTTCTGGGGAATAGAGAAGGTTATTTAAAATGGAACCAGCAGCCTTGTGCTGTTGCGTGGGAATATTCCCGAAACTAGGACAGAGTCCTACCTTGAAGTTAGGAAAGTTTGTAGCTTGCTATATAGCTAAAACACCCCTCAGCCAGCTCAAATCCACTTGCAAAGCCATCAAGATTTTTTATAAAACAACTAATGTTTCAAGAAGTTTGAGCACTTGCAGTACCCAAACCAAGGTCAAGTCCCATTCATTTATTGTCTCCTTGGTCACACCACTGCACTTTCCCTGGTGTCACACTGGCAAAGATGACAAGAATGAGGCCACTCCCTTCAAGAGCAAGTTAAAATACATAATACCTTTTGTAATTAGCCCCTTAGACTCCCTAAGTTCCTTGGACACCAGTGAAATACCAATTACTTCCTTGGGACTACTCCCAATTTACACTAAAGACTCAAGGCCTGCTGTAGTTTCGTATTATCAGTAAGAAAATTAGCCAACTATTACAAGAGAATAAATGAAAAGAAGGGACTGGGCATATGTTTACATTAAAAGCTTTTTTACTTTGCTCTAGGCAGAGAAACATCAGGGTTTCCAAAATATATCCATGGGAGTTCTCTTTACAACAAACATAGTTGTTCTTAAGTTAGTTTTATCCTACCTACTAAGTGAAGCAGAACAGCGAAGAGACTTTCCACTGCCTCTCCAATTACTACTGCTGTAGCCTCTCTCTACTACCACCACACCTGCACCCTTCTGCGCAGGCACCATCCTCTTGGTCTGTCTACACAGCATGCAAAAGCGTAACTGGACTTCACGCAGCCACCTCCACGCAGGCTTTGAACTCGTCAGCTGAAGAAGTCATAGCAGGCTTCATCACAAGTAGCAGCAAGGGTACAAGCCTATTAGGTGCCCAGGCGTATATCCACTACCTGCTACCCTGGGCTGAACTAAGCCCCCACTACTATGTCTTTATTGATGTTACTACCTGCACTGACTACATTAGGGCCAGCGCAGATGCACCCACCAGTCACACAGCATCAGCACACCCTGTTCAGGGAGCCAGCACCACACATGCTCCGGCTTGCCTACAAAATCCTGCCCTGACTGGCAGCTTCCCTCGCCAGAGGACTGTCCTCCCCGAGCAGGACTGCTGCAAAAGGCCAGGCTTTTAGAAATTCTGTCATCTGGAAAGTTACCACTTCTGCCTGAAGAAGTGGTGACCCACTGCTGTCATCATCATTAATAGCAGAAACCTTCTGTGCTATACTGGGGGGGGGGGGGGTTTAAACAATTTTTTTAAACAAATTTTTTCTCCCCTCTCTTTTTGTTCCTCCCATTTGCTGTTTCTGCATCTGAGGCCACTGCATGCATTATCAGCCTGCCTCCCAAAAGCTTGTGCAGGGTTTTCGCATAGCAACATCGGCAAGAAAGGCATCTTAAAAACAACACAGAAATGTGACAAATAAGTTTGTGAGCCATCTGAGGAAGGAGCTGCTTTCTTGCTCCATGTTTACAGGGTACACAGAGTTCACAGTGGGCTCCCATGTGCTAACATAGTGAAAGTATAATAGTTGGTAACCCAGAAACACCAGTCAAGGGCAAGCCTTTTAACTTGTTTTTTCCAACTTGACTCACTTCCAAGGAGATCGTGCTCCTTCGGTAACAGGATAAGACCCTTCTCCTTCCCTTCGGAGCACTGTCAAGGTGTAAAGAGAGCCACCACCCCCTCACGCCATGTAAAGGCTGTCACCAACCACTCTTCCCATCTCATAGCTCCTCATGTCACTCATTTCTGTTCCCAGAATATATCTTCCAGACAGAATCAAGTGATTTACATCTCAGCAGGAAGCCCACATCCTTCCAGGCACTACTGGCTCAGATCCTTTTGTTTAAACAAAAGATTTTCCCCAAAAGCTGTATGGAGAAAGAGGCTCTTTAGCTGTTTTGTTCTGTGGTTTGCTTGCAGAAGTCTCTTGCTGGAAGTGTGCGGGGCTCATGCTGAGGCTGCTCTCGTTGGAAATACAGATGGAAGATAACTCCTGATGATTTAGCACGTATTGTCTGCATGGATACGAGGTGATAAGTAATTTAGTTCTGCTTTGCTTCGCAGACTCTTCCAAATGCACTGCCCCAAAAATGCTCTAATGATAAAACTATGCCACAAGAATGGCTGGAAAGTTTCCTGCTCTTTCTTTCTTCCAGCATCAGGGTACGTGTTTCTGTGCTAAAATTTAACTGATTTTGTTTAACTTACAATTTCCTCCTGGCTTCTCTTTGTGCCCAATAAGGTCATAGGCTCTCAGAGAAAGGAATATATACATATTTTACACACTTCAAATTCAGTTGTTTTGGCCCTGAAAGGAGCCTACGGATGCTATGGGAAAATAAGTAACAAACTTCTTTAGATCACTGACCTCCTGAATCTGGTCTGTGGCAAGTCTCCCTGCTCTTTACAGCCAGGGGAGGCAAGAGAATGAATGCTACTCAAGGCTAAAACACTTTACAAAAGATACCATAATCCAGAACTGACCACATCGTATGCTTCTACATCCTGCCAGTCCCTGCGTCCTACAAAAGCTTCCAAAGAACAAACAACAAAAGAAACAGGGCTAACTATAAGAGTCCTAAATATTCGTGTTCCCTGAGCTCACGCCAGATGCTGTCTCTTTTTACGAGTGATGTCTTAGAAACAGAGACAGTACATATCAGGGGGAATGCCACACACGTGAAAGCTGTAAGCGCATCCCAATTTAGCTTAAGATAGAAGAAATGAATGCCGACCTCCAAAACCCTTCTTGGACACAGTGTAAAGCAGCCAGGCAGTTAAGGCATTACCTGGGTCAGAGGGCAGGGCACCAGCAAGAAAACAATAAAAATTTCTTCCCTGCAAGACAGAGCTGAACACATCAATGCTGAATTTACACTAACATTAACTTCCCTGTTTAGTTACTATAGCAGAGTATTTCTTGAAAATTCACAAGCTTTTGTTTTTTGTTTTCCATTCTCTCTGCATCTGAACTGCTAAGCTGATGCCTCATACACCGTCGATCTTTTCAGGCAGTGCAAAGACTGGTTACTGCTAGGGACAGGGTAACCTGAAGGCCGAGGAGGACGTTTTCACTTCAACACCTAGATAACACACAAACACTGGTAAGGTTTCTGCAAGTGAGAAGCAGGAACTGCAGGCAGAGACACTGCTGTGTTTGCTTTTTCCCCAATTTGTTTCCTGCTGGATCTCAACAGAGAGAACAAATCACTATGCCTGATAACAACTCTACAGTCTTTTTGTTCAAGGGGAAGAATAAGTTAGTTTTACCGTGCCAAATTTTGGTTTGGAAAATTATCATTTACCTACCCACGAACTTCCCCATAATGACAGCAAACATACAACTCCCTTCCTCAGCTCAGCTAGTATGGGCAGCACTTCTTTGTGCTACTTGACAAGCAGCACCTTTCAGTACTGAAAAGCCAGCATTTCAGAAATTGGTGAATGAGCTCCTGCTCACATTTCCCGCTGTCTGTTCAGATATAATCATCAGAGATCAGAAATACCCTCGTAAATCAAGATATGCTTTACAAAATATGTATTTGCCAGATCCAAATGAATTATGAGAAGGACTCATACTGAATGCAATTCACCAAAGTGTGAATTGTAACAGCAGGACGCATTTGGTTCTTGCTGCAAAGACTGAAGCATCACCTGCCAGTTGTTTTTCCCACAAATATTTGTCCTTACATCTGCAAGCTAAGGTGCAAAACTTCAGAAGCAGCCTTCCATCTCTGTATATCCAGAATATCTGACCATATAATTAGAAGAGTACAACTCTCTGGTATAGAGAAAAACCTTCGGGCAGTGGTTTTCTCCAATTCTTCTGATTAGAAGACTCGCTTTTGGTGGTATATCCCCCCCCGGCTTGCTATCCCAAATGCCGCTGATCAGCTAGACTCCCAGCACCACCCCTCCCAGGCACAACTCGTCTGGGGCCTCTGCCTTCATTTGGGAGCCGCTGAGGGGACTGCAAGGCATGCTGGAAGGAAAAGTTGCTTCCTTCGAGGCTTACAGGGGGATTGAGAGAGATGTTTGTTCCTTAAGTTTTCTTCTTGAGGCTTCAGACTTCTTTGGGGCTTTTTTTAAAGGGAGATTTATTCTCTCAAAATACCAGCCAAAAATCTCATAGTTAAGCACTATTTAGAAATCTGTGGAAGCCAGGTATAAAGAGAGGTCTTGGTATTCCTATTTGGAAAGCATATGACAAGAAAACATGCTCTCTGCTCACCTAGCATGCCTTTTTTTCTAAAGGCTTAAACACCAGTATTTCTGTGAAAAGGCAGCAGAGTAGAAAGGCATTCTGGGTATCAACAGGCAAACGAGCACGCTGATTAGTTTAGTCTGATGATTTTGTGCCAGAATTGGAAGTTCTTTTTTACCTTCTCCTCCTTTCACAAGTAAAAAAATTGTCTTCACAGCCTTCCTCGATTAAAAGTCCAATGTGGAGCAAGGCATTCCTCCCCAGGTTTTGGCAGTAGTGCTGTCAGCATTACAGAGCTCTGATCTCTCCAGATTATCAGCTCCCCTGGCCATCTGGCAAATTACAGGCCTAAACAGTGATTTTCTTTCTACATTTCTACATCCAAAGATTGGAAGGGAACCATCCCTTCAGTTTGAAGTTATGTCTGTGTATAGCAGTTATTGTTTGCCTTCTGAGACTGAACTGTACTGTAAGAACAGCTAGCAAGACTCCACCATGATCCGTAACAATAGAAGAATTAAGGTAGGGGAATGAGCAGTTATAACCATAGAAGGGTTAGGTGTTAAGAGAATTGCTCATTACCATGACCCTTCATTAGTTCTTTTGATCTAATGAATGCTACTGACTTTTGTACAGGGCCCAAACACTTGATCATATCTTATTTTATTCTATCTATAATACCACTTACTCCTACCCGATGCCTTTTTTTAAATGAATGGGAAACTGTAACATTACAAGTCAACACTGTCAGGAGTGGCCACTGATTTTGGATGATTCTGAATTTGAGAGCCTACTGTGGAAGCCTGCAGCGCAGTTGCTTCAGGAGTATTGAGTGATGAAATGAGTGCACGTGTTCAGCAACCATCAAAATCAGGTACAAAGGATCCCTCTTCTTCCTTACTATTCCCTTCAAAAGTGGATACTACCAGTGGATCTTAGCTTGTAAAAGTAGAAGTTACCAGAAATGCCACAAAGCTGCCTGGGGACTCTGCAACTTCCTCCAGGTGGAAGGTACCCAGATGCCCCAGTGATGGGCAGCACTTTGTAAGTCTAAGAATCAGACAGAGTAATCTGTGCAAGGCCAGTCCATACGTAATAGGACTACTGACCTCCAAACTCACACTTCAACTTCAAGACCATACCTCCCTTTTTTACTAATTACAATGAAGCAATCCTGTATTACTGTCAGTGATGTATGATACAGCATATCCTCTCCGATTCTCCAAGGTCTTAAATGACTCAACCACTTTAGTTTATATGCGCAGAGACACTTTCTATGACTATATTTAGTTTTAAAGATGGTCTGGAAAAGTGATATCACCACTGGAATGAGGAAGTATTTATCCCCCGACTGGAAACACATGATGATGATGTAAAGGTACTATTTAGAGAGCTCTATTTATATGGTTGTTTCCTGAATCTTAACGTGACTCAGAGAATCTCAGGACATAACGTGGTGCCACCGCCATAGTCTGCAGGAATCACTGCCAAAGTTTTGCAAAAGCTTGACTAACAGCAAGTTACCATGGCACTGAGAAGCAAGGCTAAGCAACGGATGCTGAAATTTAATGACTTGACCAGTTTGTTACCAATGGATTTAAAACTGCATTATTAATGGTAGATCAGTGACAGAATTACATGGGATATAGCCAACAACTGCAGTGTAATAAATATGCAAGGGCAGTAAGTGCAGAGTGAAATTTGATTTCACTAATTACTGCTTGTTGCAATTATTATGCTTTTACGAATCAATAATTGCTTTCCCAATGCCGATTGTTCCTGCTTCTTGACCAGTCAGGAATTTGTGATAATCAGTTGTTTAGAAGTACTTTCTGTAAGGTTTACAAAGGCAGAGGAGATCCAGCTGCCAAACAAGCTCCCGGGGTAAGTCTTGTGAACTCAGTCTGAATGTTTCCCAAAAGGACCACAAACCTTTTTGCTCAGACAAGAACACGTCTCCAATAAAAAGAACGTCATTCAACCACTTCCCTTTCTTTTTATCTTTAAAAAATAAAAATAAACTAGAACACAACTCTACTCTGAGAGGAAATAGCCAGAAGCCCTATGACTATGACCAGTCTGTTTGATGTAGCACGCTGAGGAAGAACATGGCAAAGGTTATTAGAAAGAGAATGGAAAATAAGAATCAAAATGACACACCTATGAGTGCCAGTGATCACACTGAATTACGCCAAGCCCATTAGAAACAGCAGTAAGGTAACTTGGCATTAGCATGCCTAATTTGGTGTTAATACACCTAACAGATCTTGATCACTCTTGCAAAGCCAAGGCAAAATCCAGCAGCGAATACAGGATCATTTAAGTGAGAGGTTCCTTGAGAAAATCATCATCTAATAACTTTGATATGCTACGTGGCTCTCTAAATATGATCCTCTGTTTCTGCTCCAGCCTTGTTTCTGGAACTCAACCATATCCATCTTTAACAACTGGATTATACAACATACCATACTGGTCCATGTACCAGCACAGGCATCAAGCAGAGCACAAACTGCTATCCCATCAAAATGGCAGCAGCTTTGCACCTGCTTTGCATGAAACAGACAAGCAGAATAGCAAATCAAGCCATGTTTATAGTTTATATTTGACCAACAGATTATTCACTTTTTGGAAAGTTTAATATTTAATGAAATCACAGGGTAACGAAATGGTGCTACATTGCTCACTCTTTAAGGGCAGAAACTCCCATTAATTACAGGAGTAGGTGGGATGCCTAAATACAAAATAGCAGAAAACATAGGGGAAGAGAGGCTTAGAAAGGAGGGGATCATAGCAATTATTTCCTTGATAGTGGTTTGTTTGGTTTTTCTTTTTCCCCTTCAGTCATTCCAGCAGGAGGTAGATTTGCTTCCAACAAGGAAAAAAGAGCTAGGGTAAAAACACCACAGACCACACCCCACACCACCCCCCAAAAATTGTTTAAACTTCAGGACAAATGGGAAACAGGGACCATCGACCAAAAAATCCTCATGTTGCCGTACCAGTGAGGAGTCCTCAGTGATCACATACAGCTAACTGAGCCACATGGCCCTGGGTTCTCCGTGGACACCGTGAACATCAAGGGTTTCCTGTCACAGCCCAGAATGGTCTTACATTTCTGCTGTCATGCAACAGCTCCCACACTAGCCCCCCAATTCTTTGCTGGGCCACCTGTGTTCTTTATGTCCCTCATAGTCCCCAGCCTCCAAAAAACACCCAGGGTAAGTCTTGCTGCTGCAACCTGTTCAGTGTCCCATATGAAGATACAGTATCACAGACACCACCAGCACCATACTACTTAGCTTGAAAAGAGAACTAGAGCCAAGCTTGTACTTTAACTGGGTGTAGGCTGGTTGAAAATCATTTTTCAAAACATCTGCTTATTTACTTCTTCGGTATGAAATAAGGCTTTTACACTAAAATTGCATTTCCTCAGCAAAAATCTGCTATCAGTAAAAATGGTCAAGGTTTTTCATTGTGAAAAAGGTACACGTTTCAGTCTTCAGCAAATAGCTTTCCTTGCTCCTATCCCCCTTGCTTGTCCTTTCAAGTTTCAGCAATCAAAAACTTCAGCTGGTTGCAAGATATCTGCAACGTAATCAGAACCGAAAGTGCCCCATTAGCCAGAGTTTGGTTGCTGAATCCCCTCCCCAAAATATTTAGTTTAGGAGGCCAGGAAAAAAAAATCTACAATATCAAACCCATTTTTGTTACTGTTGAAGTCTTTCATGGAATTAAAAAAACAACATTGCACTCTTCCATAACTGAGCAGCAGTGCTGGCACTGAGCAATTAATCATCATGTAAGGTTCTTGTCTCGTTACTGTCACACAGGATGTTAATTCAACTGTTTGCCAAGATTAGAATGCTAATATAACCATTGATTGCTTATATTGCTTATTACACAAACATTGTTACAGTATTAATCATATAGCATCCAGCATCACTAATGTGACCATACAATACAACAGTATTAATACAATTGTTCAGGTTTCTCTCAGGACATGTAAAAGCCATCATTTTTATGACTCTGTCCAAACTGGATTTCTCCTGCTTTACTCATGCCCTCCTTAACACTCTCTCCCATGTTCTGTGGTACTGTTACATACAATGCTCCGATCAGCTTTTCTTCCCCCTCTGCATCTTATCTCTGGCTGATTTTATCAGCAGTTTCAACTGTATCTGAATGGATGACACACAGATGTACAACTATTTCCAGGCTTCTCACTTTCAGCACTCGGTAAATTCTTGGCCTGTCTTTTGGACAGCACATCTACAACATCTAGCCTTCAGCTCAAGCACAACACAGTAAAAGGGAATGTTTAACTTCCCATCGAATTTTGCCTCCTCTTGCTTTTCATCCTGGGGACAACACAGCTCAGCCCCATATCACTAGCTGTCATCTTGGATATGCACTTCTTTTAGGTCTACAAATCTTGATTATGCTGAAGGTCTTGCTGAGACAGAGCTTATCCTAATAGCTTGTCCTGATTTCCTCAACTCTGCAGGAGGACACTTTTCTGCCAAGACCAGAAACATGCCTCTGCAGTTTCTCTTGAAAAGCATCAAGCTAAATAGAAAAATGGGTCTGTTGTTCCCAAACAGAGCTACCTGCAAGCGGAGTAGTTAGTAACAGAAAACGCACTTTAAATTCACAACTTATTTTAGCCTGTGTTAACGCAGAGGGATAGACAGGACGTCCTGCATGTACTTTTTACATGGCGTTCTGTGCAGTTCTTCCTTTCTCAGGCACCCGGCACCGAATATCTCAGCGACTCCAACATCGTTTCCTCCAGTCCCGATAAAGAGAAGCTTGTTCTCTCCAGAAGGCTTCAAAGATCACAGTCCAAGCCTGTCGCTATCACCTCACTCACCACCATCTTCACCAGCTCTCTTCACACATTCTTGCATCAAACTTATCTTTGGTTTCAAGGCTTTCAGCATAAGCTTATCTTTGGTTTCAAGGCTTTCCATCACTTACCCTCACCTTATCTGTCATTCCTCACTCGCTACTGAGGCATCGATTTCCTGCTTCTGATCATCCCTTGAAACCTTCCGCTATCACCCAACTATCAGATTTTTCCAACAAGCATTTTCATGCTTTCCTTCATCCCACCTTTCCTACTGCTACTGCTCGCCTCCTCCAGTTTTTTTTCTGTCAACTTTTCAGTGCCACCTATATCAGAACTGATGTCTGGCTCATGAAAAATATTATGCCCTTGTCTTCTCTGCACTCCCACGTGTACCATCTATATCCATCTGTTATATATTGATTTCTATTAAGATGAAAAGCTCAGACAGAATCAGCTTTCTGCTCTGTGCTGATACAGTGCCTAGCACAGTGCGAGTCCTGCTCATGTGCCAGATATAGCCTATGGTATGGTAACAGGTAACATGTTGTATGTACCATGTAATGTATGGTAACACAGTGCAGATCTAATATGTGGCCACGTGCATCTTCGCTTGTTCTGGATACAAGTAGTCTGTGTATCAAAAGAGCCAAGAGGTAGAAGCAAGCAAACAATACACACCACTACTTTTGCTATTTTTGCTATTTGAATGTAAATCTGAAATTTTAAAGATAAATATTTTAGAATACAAGTATCCTAATTTATTAGTAGCCACCCACAGAAATGGGAAACAATTATAGTCTAAACTCGAGTCATTCTTAAAACCTTTCCCAAGCACTCAGATTCCCCAGTCCGTCTGCTGTGAAGAGTTATACCTGTATCATGCTTTATTTTAGCACAGCTTATTCCACTCTTCTTACAGGAAGAAACTACACTGGTGTAAACTATCTTTATAACTATACAGCTGCACCAGTACTGTTTCTATTAGTATAACTATTTCAGGTTTCATAGCAGCTTAACAAGTAAAAGTCAAGCCCGAGTTTCGCTCATTGAGTCATAAACTCATATATAATATCATCGTACGGAATCACCACCCCGAATGAGAATAATCGAGAAAGCCTGCATGGGGATCCCCACCTTTAATCTACCTTATTTTAAGTTTTGTCCCCATCTTAAAAGTGAGCAGTTGTAACACATTCTGGAGTCATGCTTGATGTTTTCCTCACACCTGTGGAGACAGTGCCTTACCACTGTTCTCCAAGGTCATGTCTACACTGCAAGCAGAATATGACTGCTGCACGTGCTGACACACTTGAGTGAGTTTTACTCTAGCAGCAATAGCAATGAAATCACAGCAGCATGGACTGTCACAGACCAAAGGGTGCCTGGTGACTTTGCACAGGGTGTGCTGATGTCTGTGCTACGCCAGCTTCACTGTTGCTGATCGCCAACCTGGCTAGGTTAGGGAATGCAGGGCACCAACTAGACATCTTTGTATTTCGTGACGGTTCTGAGCTGCCAGGGCAGAAACCTGTGACTCTCACCCTGTTTTTGTTCCTGTTCTTGTTGTGTTCCCACCTTCTGTACTTGAGAGCCTGGGCCCTCTGCTGCTATGGTCCAGAATGCTTGAGATGCGAGAGCCATTTCTCCTGCCTGAAGTATACAGAAAATCTTCTTTGTCTTCTGCACATGTTGAAAGGATGGAACCACATTCAAATGTGGTCAAGTCTACAGTACAAGAAGCTCCTAAAACAAGGCAATGGCACACATGTCAAAAGCATAACCAATCATCAAGTGAGAACTTTTTGCTTGTCCAGACATATAAACCAAGCACAGATTAACCAGCTCTGACTGTGCAAGATATTTTTAATCCAGCCTTTTAGGTGACTTAGCAGCATTGGCAAAAGCCTGAATGGCAAAAAGGGTCAGAAGGGAATTTTACTGCAGTGTCTGCTCAAAACTACATAAGCTCTCAGTTACACTTTTCCGGTGTGCACCAGTGAAGTGGAAAGAGCTTTAGCATGGTTCACTGCCCAGAATGCAAGATAAAGCTAAAGAACAGAAAGTCTGCTGAAGTTTCAGCATGTCTGTCTCATCCATTAAGGCTCCTGTAACACTCAAATAAAAAAAAACCAAAAACAAAGAAAGGTTTGTGTGCTTGAAACTCCTGTAACACTCAAATAAAAAAAACAAAAACAAAGAAAGGTTTGTGTGCTTGAAAGCCTGTTTTTTTCCTCAACTTCATCAGTTGGTCAAACAGAAGATACTGTGTCTTTCTATAGACCTTAGATCACCTTCGACCACCATAACTGCACACTGCCAATAAAACAAAGCATTTGCAGTAAAACAGTTTAAAATGTACTCAAAAAGTGCATGCAATTCTTAAAGGGCAATGCTCTCCCTTTCTGTATACACATACATATTTGTATTTTCTAGAGAGAGATCACAAAGTTACTGCTTTTATAAAATGCTTTTTTGACAACCAAATTAGCCATATTGTAGTTTAGAATCACTCTGATTCAGCATGAGGCCCTTAGGAACCTATGTGTGAAATGAAACTGAAATGAAACATACTTTCATTAATCATCTAATTCTTGTGTTTAACCAGGAAAGAATAAGCATTCATTTGCTGAAGTTCATTAGCATATTGGAGAGACCATGCATGTGGCAGAAGTCCATACACTGTAGGAAGACGATCTGGATCACATATTCCACTTAAACTAAGCAATAGCAAAAGGGCAATAAATGCTGAAGTGATCTAAAATTGAACTAAAAAAAAAATCTGGGCCCTGCCAAAGTCTCTCACATGTCTCTTGGAAAGCAAAGACAACAGCAGAAGTGGGGAGGCTACAAGCACTGAATGATGACCCTGTCCCTACACCCAAAGTTTACACAGCTGACGGAGTTAAGCTTGCAATGCTAGCTGAATAACTGATTCCCTATAAATTGGAACATATTATCAGATGCCAATAGAACAACCCCCTTCAGAGACATTAAGTATTATGAGCCTGACTCTTACCTACCCAGAGGCCCCTTCGCTCTGTTCTCCTAAGTCTAAAGCAGCCTGAAAGTGTTTCTACATGAGCATTTTAAAGGATTTTTACAGTAGGAGGAAGCGCAGTAGTGTAAGTGAGATTCATATTCTCATATTCTACCTCAGTTTCAGGCAGATAAACATCAGTAAAATCACTGGGTATTTTATGGAAAAACTGCTAACAAGCAAAGAGTCCAAGACCAAAATATCCGATCACAACCTCCCCTGCAGAGCTCAGTATTGGCACTGACAGAGACTTCAGCTTCAAACAGCAATCACAAATTTCACATTATATCATTGCTAGGGTTTGTGTGCTCTAGTAGAGGTCCAACAGAAGGCAACGATAGCATGTCTGTCTGTCTCTGACAAGAAACAGATCTGGAGATCTCCACGGGGCAAAAGAATGCGCGGGCAAGAGGAAGATACATGGGCATCAAAAGGCAAGTTTGGGGTTTCATAAAATGCAGTAGGCCTAAACTTGCAAACGTAAATTGCCAAAGACAAAGGTATAGCCATCCCATTTTATCAAACGCGCATAAAACCTGGATTAGTCTGATTACATTGATTTTTGTGGTGCTTTTACATAAGGCTTTTGACAAGTTACTTGCCTACAAAGAGTCATCTATCCAGGCTCAAAACTCTTTTTTCCAGTTGTAATTTTCCTGGGTGATTTTTCTGTTTGACATTGCGTAGTTTGTTATTAGTATTTCTTCATTAGGTTCACATGCAGCTGTTAGTGATTATTGCACAGCAGCCCTCATGAACAGCAACAGGATCTTGTCATCCAAAGTCTCTGCCATGCACATCTGCACCTCTGATAAGCACTTTCTGTCAGGACCTCTTCTGACAGGCCAAACACTTGCTCCATCTCAGTTTTCAGTGGCATTTACTCCCAGTCTTGAAATCAGGAGTGAATCTCAGACTACACCCTGAGAAATAAATCCATATAAACTCCAAAACTGCTCAAAACAGAGCAGTTAGTCACCATTTCAGCCCAGGCTGTAGATACTATACATGTCTTTCAAGCTCCACAGACACACAGATTAGAAGGACTACCAGGAGAATTGAGACAGGAATGGGAATAATTCTGCTATCCCATCACCTCCAGTTTGTAACACTCAACCCAGCTTAAGCAGCAAGCCCAGCAGTATTCCCTATTTTTAAATACACTAATTACACTCTATTATCCTTGCCTACACAGGTCTCAGCACATTTTAACTACTCTAACAAATGGATACATCTAAACATCTAAATGTGGATCCCCCATCACTGGAAGTGTTCAAGGTCAGGTTGGACAGGGCTTTGAGCAACCTGATCTAGTAAAAGATGTCCCTGCCCACGGCAGGGGGATTGGACTAGGTGATCTTTAAAGGTCCCTTCCAACCCAAACCATTCTGTGATTCTATGAAACAGGAGGAGTTATTTTCCACTTATTGATGACTACATGGCAAAATCCTACTGCAGACAAAGCAAAGATATACATTTAGCATATGCAAAGTCATGACAGGAAAACCTAGCAAGCTGTCTCAGGTAAGCCTGACAACTTGTAATCATTATAAGCTTTTAAATATTTTTTTTTATTCTGTGCTCATTACTTTAAATGCTAGCATTGTTTTCTAGCCTGACATTTCCATGCTTGGGGCCACGTCAGTCCTCAAGATTAAAAAAGGTCATCGGTCATTTATCTTAGAACAAAAGGTCACTTTTTAACCACCTCATGAAGATAATGTACGCACTTCCATCCCAAACCCAGCTAGTTTGCTCCAAGGCAAATGCACTACTGAAAATTAAGTCATTTTTTGTGGCTTAAGTCCATTGTTTCCAAAAGTAAATAGCCATTATCCTTAATGATTGAGTAATCACTCCCCTTCCTTAAATCAAGGGCTTTGAAGGTGATAGGGGAAAGGCTGCTTGGTTCAGATAGCCTCAGTGGGAAAGAGCAGCCCCCTTTCGTGCTGTTGTATTTGCAGGAAGACTTGCTCTTGTTTTTATTATAGATAGGTTTTGTTCTGTTTCCCAATGAGAGGAATTCTAGGAATTCAAGAGAGAATAAAGAACTACCATGAAGCCCTACAACAGGGTATGAAGGCTGCCACACACCTTCCACTGGCTGTTGAAACATGATAAATGGCATCCTGAAGACAGCAGAAAAAAACAGAGCTCAGGAAAAGGAGTAGAGTGCCCTCAGAGGGCTTCCAGATGTTAAAATCTCTTGCTCTAGCTCCCTTCTCAGACAACCATTAAGTTTCCCCAAGAGGGCTCCCAGCTCCAGCCAAAAAGCTGTGCTCAGCAATGCAGACTCACCTTTCACTGCCCCTGGTTTGGCACATCTGCATGGAGGAAAATAATTTACATCAGCCACGTGGTAAAGAGCGCTTTATAGCTGAGTTTAAGTCACTTGTAAAACCAGCTCTTGAGAGAATACATACTGTATCTGACTTGAAAATGCAGATTATTTTTCCTCCCCTCAATGCTTTTAAATCACTCACAGACAGTGTTAAATCCAGCAGGCCAGGAAAGCTCAGCACTGGGTTCTCTACTCCCACTTAGGGTCAATGGAGTTGAGCACTGCTGCTGAAAATCTCATCCAAGGACCCAGTCCAAAGCAGGCTAAATTCACTGGACAACTTCTTTAGACTTCTGTGGACTTTGGCTCCAGCCCAGGCTACATTAGCATCCCACGGACCAGTGTGTTTTAGCAATTTACTGCCCAACAGCTCTCAAAGTTTTCAGCGTCTGACTGATCCAGAGTAAAATATGTTGTTGTTTAACATTATTTTCATAGTGCCTACGGGTACATTTGGGAATTAATTTTCTCCTCTGAGTAGCAGTGACTGAACCAAGAACGCTGATCTCTATGGATTACTTGAAAGATCAATGCTCTCAATGAAAGGAGTGCTTGCAAGCACCGAGCACACCAGATCATGCACTCTCACAGGCTTTACCTAAGTGCAGGTCAATTTGCCCACAGAATACAGGCAATTCAGTTAACGAAAAGTAGACATGCATCATACCAGTCACCAAGAGACTTGTGGCATGACACATTTCTGCACCTTGTGCACTGTCACGTATTAGCAAGTGACTCCTATTCAGAAGCCTGCATGTGAGCTACAGTCTGAAGGAAAATATACATATTAAACTACAAATAAACATCTGAAAGATCAGATGGCTAACAACTTCAATCCACTAACATCCAGAAGTGTTACATAATGTGTTGCAGGAAAGGATAACCGAAGCTTGGTGCTGGTGTACATGCCTAGATGTAATCCTGCTCTACTAAAAAAGCAAAGGGTTTCCCCATCATAGCAAGGATGAAGATTTAAAATTGTACTAAGGAGACAATTAAGAACTTCAAAAAATGGCTTTGATTGTAAGAATTATTTTTTTTCTGAATTCAAAACTAGTTGTTATTCAGTAATGTTCAGAGTTCAGCACCATTTGTCACACAGTTCAGGGTCTGGTTTCAGAAGCTGCCAGGTCTGACTAACCCAAGGGAGACAGAGCCTTGCTGATAGGTGCCAGAGAGGCATTAAGCTGACATATTTACAAAGACTGTGAATTATACATGAGTTTCTGTATGAACCAGACAGGTTTAATGCGCCACATATTCTTCATGTATTACATTTGGGTCTCATAATACAACAATTGCATTTTACTGTTCTATGAATTTAAGGCCGGTGGAAGCATGAGACTGACATCCCCAGAGACTCATATCCTGCTCCTGAACAGAATAGCAGCTACGATTTCTTCCACAGCACTCACATCAGTGCATCCGATCCAGAAGAGGCCAAATACCCAAAAGTATGGGGGTTTCAATTTCCATACTCAGCAGCCCTCAGCCACCCTTCTGAAAGGAAGACAGTTGCCAGCTGAAGTCATTGACACAGGATGGGTAACCTAACTTTGTTAAGTTGTGAGACTGGTCTCCCACAGCACCTTACAGAGACAGAAGAGACTGTCCCACGAAGCTCAGCAGAGCATCCAAGGGGAGCTCTTCTGAGGGAGCCTCTCCCCCCATGGGGTAGCACCTCAGCTACAGCCTTACATATATTTTATAATGTGTTGATACAACCTGGGCAGTACACCTTTACATCCCCAGGGTCTAATACTACCATACTAACGTTCAACATAATCCCATCCACTCTAGCTGTATTTCTGTAACACCCTCAACATGTTCACTAACAAGACCTCTACGTTCAAAAGGTCGTGTCCACCCCTGGGTTTCCTGACATAGCAAAATCCTTGAGTTTCTTAATGCAGAGCTTACATGCCCACTCAGTGCATCTAACATTCAAGTAAGCTTTCCAAAAGGCCACTATCCCCCCCATGAGACTGTTCTGCCTTGATGCTGTGAAATTTCAGCTTCAGCTCAGGATACAGAACAAGTGTTTCTGTAAAGTGCATGCTAGTTTTTAACTGGCTGCATCTGATCATCACCCTTTTCCACCAGCTCTCAAATACTGCTAGAACATCACCCACTTGAACGGCAAGAGCTTCTGGCAGGCTTGCAATGAATAGACTGAGCTGCTCACCAAAGAGCTGAAAAAAAAAATCACAGCTGAAAAAGAAGTCACAGCTACTGTCTACCTATCTGATAGAAGAGCTGAAAAAAAAAAATCACAGCTGAAAAAGAAAAGTCACAGCTACTGTCTACCTATCTGATATGGCTGTGATCAACAGGCATGCCAGATCCAGCACCATCGTGCAGACTGCCTTCATACAGCGCAGTGTGAAAGCACATCACATCCTGCAGACCACTTGTAGCAGCACAGAGTGAAAACACAACCCCTTGGTAACATAGTTGTTCCAAAAGGTCCGAGAAAACTCATTACAATTTTCTTGTGCATGCTTCTCTGATCTATCCAGCTCTACAGTAGTGACCGCTGACACATTGAACATTGTCTTTGCAGGCTTTAAACGGTTTAGATCCTGTGTGGTCAGACAACCCATCAGACCAGCAGATGGACTGCGACCACAACATCATGAAAGCAGCTTTTCTGCTTTTTACTACACCATTTGCATATGACTTAAATTGGAAACTGATTTGGGGGATTACCCAACTCCAAGCTTTTCTATCCCGATGGTCTAACCCTCTGATGCATTTTAATGACGTTTGAATTCAGTTCAAAAGATTCTCCATTTACTAATGACTCACATAATTTCATTAATCACACTGAAAGACAGGTATGACACACCAGTGCAGAAATCTCTAATACAGGTAGATGTGAATCCGAAGAATAGGACATAAAGGATTGAAGGTAAGTCATTAAATTATTAAAAGCTGGAGTTACATGGAAATAATGCGATTGAATTGAGAAAGGACAATATTAGCCTGACTACAAAGGTACCTCTTCCAGCAGAGAGATCAATGTGAACTACAGCTTTCTGAGGAAGGTGGTGGAATCCCCACCAGGGAAAATATTTAATATTAGATATATCACAAAAATACGCTGTCAGGAAAACTCTGCTCTGTGCAGGAGATTGCCTAGGTGACCTCAACAGCTTTGTCTGTCTCAAATGGCTATGAACATATGACACAATAAGAGAGTTTGTCTGTCAGAGACAAACCCAAACCTGAATAGTTGTTTTCATGATGAATCCACAGCAGCTTATTCCAAAGATGTAATACGACCAGTTCTTCCAGTATGCCATGATTATGCCATCTTTCTCTCTGAACACTTATTCCTTTGTAATGAACTGTGACTGTTACAAGAAAGGGCAGTCCTGGGACTAAGAACATTATTGCACATCTGTGCCAGCTAAAACATCCACCGCTACACACGTAACAGTAAGTAAAACTTGGCAGAATACATTCAAGTGACAACATTAATCTGCTCTCTGTCTGATCACAGTATTTTTAGTAGGTTTTGCTCACGGTACATTAACATTACAACTGTTGTAGCCTCAGTGCTTAGATGGTAAAGTAAGCAGTGGAGGATGGGAAAGGAAGAAAGTGTCATTTTAGCATTGTTGCTGGATTAAAATCAGAGAGGAGGGCAGCTACCAAAGAAGTAGAAGTGGAACGTGCAGGAACGACAAACACAGCATGAGGGAACTGGCAATGGCCACCAACCAGTATCTGTTTTGTGGCCACGTCAGCTGCTCCAAGTCCATGTTTCTGTGTCTACTTAACTCCCTTGTGACAAGGTGCTTCAAGAAGAAACCACGCACAACACCCAGTTCTTCCACAAACACATCCCACATGAATGTCATAGCCATGGGTACAAACAAGGACAGCCCTCCACTCTCGAGCCAGGTTACGGTCAGCTGAGCTGAAACATCTCACACCAGATCCAGCATCATAAGCCTGTTATTGGATTTGCTGAATTCCTGCTGGGTGAGGTATGCTTTCTACAAGGTTATGATTCAGAAATACACTGAAGGAGGCCATGATCAACAGCTTCTAATGAAAGTCACTGTTATTTTTGTTTTCTACAAGTGAGATACAGGAGATACAAGGATGAGATGTGTTTGAGCCCGTGGGGTTAGCGCACAGGTACACTTGTGCCTAGGCGGTCTTTCCCTTTTGCACTGCTTTTGTGTGCCTCAAACTTTTGATTCCCATTGATCTGTCTGGCAAACGTAGCATTAACAAGTCATAAGTGAATTCATATGGACTTCCCGTAACTCCTAAGTCACAGTGCAAATCAGCCTAATTATATCAGCAGCCTTCTCTGCTCTCCACTCCACTCTGCAAAGAGTGGACCCTTCCCAAAGGGCCAACCAGGTGAAACAAGTAAGCACATTTCTGCATGTCCCAGTCCACTGAAGGAGGGCAAACGCTCAGCTAGCTCATGAATAATGCACCATCTGTTTATGCAACTCCAGGGACCCACTTCAAATCAGCTTGTGGTCTCTGAAATTATTTTCAGTATACTTGGCCAGGCTCTTTGGTAGGCAAATCAAAAAGCTGTTTTTGAAATTCTCTCTGCTCACTTGAGGCTTTCACTCCTCTCTGCTATACATAATCCAGAAGAAAGGAGACATGATTTTCTGGTCACTCCAGTTTCACGCTGGTACTACTTGACTGACTTCAGTAGATTTACTCCTCATGTATACTGCTGTGACACAGTGAGGTTCAAAGATGGCTTAACAGCATATAGGGATGTACCAGCAATTCAGAAGTGAGTCAGGAGGAGATCGAGCTGCATGTAGTATCATCAATGCCTTCTAAGCAGATGGTTAAGCACGAAGTATCACAATAAGGGCTAAAACAGCCTTTTCCTCCATGTCGTAGAGGTGGAATCTGAAATAATGAACAAGCAGCACAAGAGGGAGAGGGTGAACTCATAGGGGGTGAAATTACAAAATACTCCTCCACCCTGAAAAAAATAAAGTCTTTCTAAATACTGGCTCTCAGCCCAGAGGTTTGACCCCAGGGGATATGATGTCAGTACACCAATGCAATAGCAAAAGCAAACCTTGAAATGTAATGTCAATTCCTCCTTGTAAATCTCATCTAATCCAAAATATTTCACAAGAAAAACTTGCATAAAAAGAAGCCAGGACAAGAAAAACATAGCTCAACTATACAAAGTCATGCAAACTCTAGAAATAGCCATGTTAGGAAAAGGCTAAGCTGTTCATTGGGCCAAGTCAAGCAAGTCACAGTGACAGCTCCCTTAGCTCTCCATTTCAAGCCTAGTGTTCAGAAATGTGCCAGTGTGGGCTGTGAACCGGGTGAGAGATGGACAACAATTAGCTATAACTTACAAGCAAAAGGTTCTCAGCAATTCTTAATCCATGGTCCACCAAGCTTTTCTGGAGAGGAAAAAAAAAAAAAGAAGAAAAGAGCTGTCTTGTATCTTGGTCCTGCATTTGTGTCATCTGTAGCCATATAAACATTAAGTTAAGCCTGAAATACTAATTTACTGCATTTTTCCCCCTTGCAGATTGATAGCCTGCACTTAGAGGAAGGTATGTATCTGCAGACTCTTATCTCACAGACCTCAGGTTGAGTAACACTGTACCTTTAACCCTTCTTAAGAAGCAGCATCACTCACATCCTCACAGCTGTGTTTCTGGTGCTATTTTTTGGTTGAAGCCATACCCTTTAATTCACAAAGCAGAAATACTGCCCCGGGAAAAGAGAAAGCAGAGGATTTCTGTCATGCATTCCCACTCTGGAGACTGATAACAAATAAGAGCTTCAAGAAGGATTCATTAGGACCTAAACATCCTTCTTCCTCCCCTCTCCTCCCCCTCCAGACACGAAGCCCTGCGCATGTAGCCAAGGAATAATCTTAAGCCTTGCCTGACCCAGAAGAAACAACACTGAGCAAATAAAAGCACCACTTAGTTCGCCATCCTTCTCCACCTGGGCATGGCAGAGCCACAGATCACTGTGAAGACACTGACATGCAATTTGTTGCCTACAAGCCACCGGCTGGGGACTTGTGGGGCTGCCAGGAGCATGTTCAGGTATTGCATGCACTAGGAAAGTTCAGCCTGTTTCTCAACAATGAAGACGACTGCAGGGATGCTGTTAACAGCATCTTTTTACCATTGGGGCATTTAACTCCATCCAAACATGACAGCAAATAAGTTTGTGCCCACCTAACCATAATGCTTGCTGCACAACTGAAATACACTGCAGGTGAACCACTGCCAAAACAGACAGCATTGTAGTGCAGGTGAGACTAATACGTATCTATCTTTACCAGCCCTCGCTAACAGGAGCTGGGTGGCATCAGCAAAACAAGGCAGATGGCAGGGTTGTGACACAGCAGCAACCAAGAGCAAGCCTTGGCAGAGCTCTGACCAGCACTGTTCCCTTCCCAGAGCACAGGAGGAAAGCTTTGTCCTGGAGGCCCTCCCCAAAAACATCGAAGTCCAGATTTTTAAACAGGCTTTTACCCATTTTCTACACACAGCTTGAACTCAGGCTAGGTGACACTGGCTGCCTGTCTACAGTACATTTCAGCAACCAACTTGGGAAGATGACAGCTCACATACTTGCAAGTATGTGAGGGTATATCACACGCAGACACATCACAGGTCACTTCAAACAGACCTTACTGTGTTTGGCAAAGACTTCTAAGTTATTCAACAAGGCTCTCATCAAATGTCTCATGGCTTACTGATGCTGAAACAGCTATTCACCACCTCTGTTTAATAAACAAAAACCTATAACTGTGCTTAACTTCTCTTTGCCTTCCTGTTCTTCTAAAGGAAGGCTAATTTTCCATCCTTCACCCCTACAGCAATGTTCTCGGTAAGCTGCTGCATTTGGTGCCCAAAGCATTTTCTCCCTGACCAGAATATGGCTTGATAACTCAGTGTGGAGTCAGCAGTGCCAGACAGGTTGCTTTATTTCTCCACTCAGAGTCTTGATCTATGAAGTTCACCTCCACAGGGAGAGCATCTTGACAGCATCCTTCTCTGGGAAGTTCAAGCTAGCTTGAAGAAAAGACAGTAAAGGGAACACACTTCTTTGTTTAACCTTTTTCACCACTAAAGTGTGTGGCTAGCACTTTCACTTCCAAGTAGAGTTCATTAATTCACTGCATCTTAGTGTTGGAGATGTTACAGCTCCCACCAAAGTCAACGATGTCTTCCTTCCCCCCGGCCCAGCATCCCTCCCAGTTCACCCTTTCCCAGTGCAATGCAAACCACTCCAGGTCCTGCCTCAGCCCGCTCCTCCCAGCTGCATCTTGCTGCCAGGGAGCCCCCACCACCACAGCAGCCCCCCGCAGCACGTCCAGGGGCAACTGCTGCCCAGTCCCTCCCAGGGAAGCAGCCCACAGCCCAGCAAGAGGAGGGAGATGTGGAATGCAGCCCACAGCAGGCAGGGAGTTTGAGAGCCACAGTCACAACCACCCAGCCACACACTCTTTACCCTTCCATTTTTTGCAAGCCCGATCACGGCAGCACAGCCTGCTGCATTAAACACTCGCTCCCTCCTGCTCTGGCTCTCTCCCATCCCCTCCCCTGCTGGCCTTCATTCGGCTGGTTTCCTCAGGCCAAATTTGTCAGCATCACGGGTGCTTTTCCACTTTCTGTATTCATCTGTTTTTCCGCTGTTTCTAATGAGGGAGGTGTCTCATGCTCAGGCCCCTGAGAGGAGCCCCTCCCCTCTTATCATTTCACTGAAACACATCCTCCTCTTCCAAGCAAATGTTATCTGGTGTTTTCAAGCATACATTTTCAAAGACAAGAAATGCCAAAAGAACACTACGCCTTTTCAACACAAAGCTGGGCATGGCCTGCCACATTGCCATTACATTCAAGGAACCTGCAGCAAGCATCTGGCTCCTGCAAAGGGGGGGCGGAGGGAAGACTTGGTGGTTTCTACCCCTAATTCAGGACTTCAACCACTCAACAGCCCACGCTACTCCTCCCCTCATAAGTCTCCTTTTTTGGCACTGCTTCCAAATGAAGGTAACAAGCCAAACGCAAGCCACCCAATGTAAGAAAATCAGCCACGCAGAAATCAATACGATATTGTCTGATTTGCCTAAAGCTTGCTGCTGTGCAGACAGCAGTGGCAGCATGGCACAGCTATGGCCCACTGCACATTTCTATCACAAATTCCACTCTCTTTATCCAACTCCCAGTATTTACAGCTTAACCATAAAAACTGCTCCGAGATGAAACCTGGCAACAAGGCATCAGCCATAAAGCAAGCACTACACTACCAAAAAAAAAAAAAGTATTTGCTTAAAAAAAACCCTTGGTCTGGCCACTTTTTTCCATCTCGCAGAAGTGCCGAGACAATGCAAGCAAATGGGTTTGGCTTTCCATTTCTTGTTATGCTGCATTCAGTTTCTACTGGTTTCTTTGGGAGTTTTGGACAAAACAACAACTGCTGGACAGAAAGCAACTTCAAACAGATGACTTTCTGCCAGTAGCAAATCAGAAGGCTTTCAAGTCTTTAGGTTTTAGGCACATGGAAGTTCATTTAGGGTCACGCCTGGGAGCCCTGACACACTCCTACTACTGATCAAACTCTTGTGGGCCAATTTTGGAAGATTTTGAATCACCAAAAATTTCAGAGACAGCAAGTTCTTCAGGGCTGTGGATCTTTTAGCACTTGACCTTGAAAGCAAACCTGCTTGAGTCTTCCTGGGTGCCTCCCACCAAGTAAAAGTCATCTCTGCACTGATGGCTAACAAACTGACTGCCTACAGGACAAGTGCATCTATTCCACTGCTTTTCACCAACAGAGACAGGGATGAGCTGCCTCAGGGTCCTACCCTGCCCAGGCGGATAACCTCCTTCCTACACAACCCAAAACACCCGCTACTGTACTGAGTCAGTCCACAAGGACAACAGTGTGCAACACGCCTGAGATGAGGACTGGCAAGATTTTATGACACATCCACCTCCCTCCTCCTCCTCTAACCAAGAAGACATCTCACTTTCTGGAAGAGCCCTGCAACCTAACGCTGCGTCTGATCATTCACCGCTGTTGATGTGCTTTGAATCAATGGGCTCCGACACCTGCAGCTATCAACAGCGTTGAGAGTTCTCCTGTCACTGCAAAACTTCTCATGGGAGATGTGAAAAAGCACAGGAGAAAAGGATTTTCACAGCTGTGTTAAGGGCTATAGGATCTGTGAAACTGGGAACCAGAGACACATGGACTCCTGTCCCCAGCTGCCCAAAGTGTTCTTTACCTGTTCCACCTCTGTGTAATTTAATCCCAAGGAGGAATGAAGAAGACCGACTGCATCCATAATTTTGTGGGGAAGAGTTTGAGTTGCATGAGCACACAGGGAGATACTGGCATGAACACAAAAGATTAAATTCTTCTAGGAAATCTAGAGACAAATCTGACATTACTCCACACAGGTCTTTTTTCTGGCTTGCCTGCCTGAAAAGCAACAGGCCAGTTAAAAGTAGTTTAATCCTACCAAAATGAACATTTGACTATAAATATCTTGTTTTGACTTAGGGCCCCAGATTTCCACTATCTTGCACCCTGTGAAGCAATTTACAGTTGCTTGAACATTCAAAAGAAGAAACAAGACCCAAGATTGACAACTCACGGCATTCTGAGTGAATTATTCTCCAGTTCCTTAAAATAAAGCACATAAGGCATATTGTTCCCCACATCATCCATGGTATTTTAATTAATATCCTAACTACTGTCCTCATCAATCCATCTCTCAGTCTTACAATTACAGGTTTAGAGACTGGGACAACACAGCTGCATTAAATCATAACAGAGGCTTGTGGTACACAGTTCTCCAATCAGAGCTACAGAGTCTTAGTCTGAAGCTAATTTTCTGACTTCTCTTTCACTGTGGCCATTTTTTTTTTCTTCTTCAAGAAACTACACCCACTGTCTGCTGTGAGCAAATTGAAGTAGCATGATTACCCACACCTTTAATTTCCCTAATATTAGTTTCAGGCCCTAACAGGCTTTACAGTGCCAGGCGAGCCCAGGAATAAAAGAATAGATAGAGAGAAAAAGATGGAAAGGAGAGATTGAAAAGGTAATCTTATTACTAGATGTAGGTATTCCATGAACAATACATAATTGCAAATTCATATATTTTTATTTGCTGGCAGGACTTGAAGAATATGATAGTCTCAGTTTTTCCTGCATTAACAGTTGTAACAACTTTACAAGCCTACGGCCGCAGCACAAGCCCATCCGAAGTTTGTTCTAGAGATTTTTGATACACAGATGAAGAATACATACATATATTTACACTCATTACAATCACAAGAGTATAATCCATATGATCTGCTTGGTTCCTACACTCAGAGTTCCCAGCTGTAAGCACCACACAATCCACACAGAATTTAGGCTAGCATGCTTAGATCAGGCAGACAGTTATAAAAACCTAGAAATATCCATCATCCTTGCCCAGGTCCAGAGCTGCGGTGCAAACACCTGACGCTTCCAACCAGGAAACTTTATCAGCATGGATACTATCTGCTAGGAGGACTCTGAAAACACGCAGTCCTCTCAAATAGAGGGCCAAAGCCATGTCCTCAGTGCCTTGGTAAAATATATTCTTTAGTAGGAAAAAAAAACCCCACAAAAAAAAAGAGTTTCTTATACTTCTTTGCTATCAAATTAACTTTACAGCATTGGCACCTCCTGTACTGTTAACCTTTTCATGCACCCTTTTCAAGTGAAGGGAAATGTGAGTAATTCTTCCCCAAAGTAAGCAAAAGCCTCAAAATCCACTCCTTGTTCATTACGTTGAAGAGCTCACAAGGCCAGTTAATACCACACTTGTTGCATTACGTTTAAGACTCTTCAAGGAACCTTTAACGATTTGCCAAAATCCAATTCAGCAGTTAGAGCATCACCCCACAAATTTCTTTTGAGCACCAAGCAAAGGAAATGTTTTCAAATACCCCGCCTATTTACCAACTTGGTGAAACGCACTAAAATGCAGATGTAGCCAGAAAGGGAAAGACATTGCCCCGCACACTGCAATTCCATCTAGCACAAGTTCCTTACAAGCACGATTACGCTGAGATGGTACATGACAGCTCCAGCAGCTACCAGCACCCTACTCGCTTTCACCCAGTGCTCTCAGATGATTCTGCCCGAAGCAGGAGGCCCTAGGCAAGCAGTCTATGGGACTGAAAAAATAATGTCCAGACCTGATATTAAGTATCTTTTTACACTTGAGCACCTCCTGACAGCAGCTGCAAATCTGAACTTGCTCCCATCGGCTTAAGCCGATGCTCAAGGTTGTATTTGCAACCAACGTTACTTACGTGTATGTTGTTATATGTCTTCCAAAAAGGCAGTTGCTCCAGTCAGCATGGAAAGGCCCTGCCTGTTTGCTAAAGAAAAGGGTTTCCCACCATGCAGAGGGCCATAACATACACTAAAGACAAACTCCATACTTCATTAAAAATAAATACACAAGTCTGCCAGCTGCTGAGCCATCACTGGTCATAGCAAGCTGGCTTAATAAGATTTTTGCAGCATCTGTTAAATAAAGCTCCAACACTGGAAAGATGATTACTTGCATTAATAACCCACAAAATATTCAGTGCCAGATACAATCCTCAAACTTGACACAGCCACGGATCACTCAATCCCAGCCATGAATCTTCCCTGGAGAAGGGAGTCACTCCAACAGCCCTTGCAATTCCTTCACAAGCTGCCCCGTACACATTAAAAAGGGACACCAACAAGAGAAGCGTAGAGCTTATTTTCAACTGGGAATCAGGTTTCCCTGCACTGTCCCCACTCCTCTCTTCCCACCCTGGTTCTAGACCACCTGCACAACCATCCAGGGAAAAGCTCTGGCCAGAGTGACAGAGATCAGTCCTCTTCCAGCAGCTCAGACACATTTGTCGACCACCATCCACACAACAACGTTCAGCCACAGCGGGTGCCATGGTGAAACAGAAGAGCAGACGTCAGAAGACCCAGCTTCTGTCCCTGTCACCAGTTTCCCACACAAGCTTCAGCAAGTCTCCTAACCGCCCTGTGCTCCCCCACCCCCAATCTGTAGTTTTGGGAGCCCTGAAAGATGAAACCAGCTTCGGGAAGGCAGGTAAGTGCAACCTAATTAAAATACACAACCTACGTTACAGAGAATGAAAGCTCAGGACAGAAATCCTCAACCCTGTTCTCATCATGCCACTCTTGCTTAGAGCAGACAGGAGTCTCATCAAACATACGCCAAGGGTATAATGCAACAATTTTGTCCCCACCTGACACATGAGGGGTCGGGTCTCTCTGCACACAGATGGCAGCAGGTTGGTCTCAGCAGCTGCTGAAACATCTGTGCACATCAGGCTTTGTGAAGGATCACCTTCGCCTATGTGAACAAATCTGTAATTTTAAACGACAACCACAGTACCAACACAATTAAAGTTATATGAAGAGCTGCGAGACAGCACTATAATCAAAGGCATAAATAAATCTGCTAGCTAGCATCGCATCTCACAAGCAAACAGATCAGCATTTATGAGATAGGAGTGAGGTGGCTTGTGAACAGAGACTTTCCTCATTTTAGGTATACAATGCATCAAAGTATTTTTTCCTAATGGTTAGATGGTGGGGTCCAGCAAAAATTATAGCCAGAATTACATTTCATTACATGGTTCTCTCAGGCTATGCCAATAGTCATAGACCATGTCCAAATGTACTTTGGCTATTTTAGCAAAGATGTCACCCCTGCAAACCGAGCATCTCATGACACAGATTTTTAAGCAGAATTCTTCAGCAACATGAATAATGAGTCACGCCTGTTAATCAAGGATACAAAATTCAGGACACCTTCTCATATATTTGCATAACACTGTATCTTGTTTCTCCAAACTAGTCTCGGGGAGTGCTGCTTAGCGCTCTGCCCAAGAAATGAGTCTTTATCAGGGCATCTCATACTGTTTAACCACGAAGCATCTTTCACAACACTAAATTGTTAAGTTCCTTCAAAGCAAGCAGCAAGTCACAAAAGAGTTCTGCAAGCTCCGTCACGCTCGTTTAGTGATAGACTTTCATAGGCTATGGCTAATGTTTCTAAGCACCTCCGCTCCAAATATTTTCCATGTTATTTTTTATTCCTGCAGACATGCTGCCGTAACATGTTATACAAGCACAACCGTATCGAGCTGTGGAATTGCACAGATATAGCTATATCTTCAGATTTTTTTTTGTGAACTGGTACAAAAGCAGTTTGCAAGCAAATTCCTATTTACATGAATTATTGTGCCTGACAAATATTCCCTGTAAGGAATCGAGGATCTTGCCTTCAAGGAGACTACTGAAGTAAGCAAAGATTTGCAGAACTGTGTCTCAAGACTCCCACCAATCATTTCCTAAATTGACAGAGATGCCTTTGCCGAGACGACACAGATCTGCAAGACCAGGCTCCTCTCCCTGCTGCGTGGTTAGTTTTTCTTTTGTGCCACATGTTCTCAGTAACATCACCATAAATTTCAACTATTTCCTTTGATCCAGCAGAGCTTGTCTTGCATTTACAGTGGAGCAAGTGAGATCAGAATCCGAGCTTTTACATGCATCTTTCAGGCACGTTTCTGGAATTTATTTTCACGTGCACAAGCTTGGCTGCAACTGTTCCAGATGTTCTCCAAGCTATTCTCTCTCCCCTTTCCTATCCCTACATGAAACAGTAACAGTTGCATTGTCTTTTATGGGCTGAGGAAGTGAAGGAAGGGGAGGGACTTCCAGGAATTTTTAATTTCTGTATTTTTCACCTTAATGTTTTTTTTTAATTTTTATACATATATGGAACTATATGTAATCCATATGTATAGACACCAAGAGAAAGAATTCTGAGTGCTCAGTCTAACCTTCGGTTTCACATTTTTAAGCAACATGACTCCAGCCCAGAAAGGATAGCTACTATTTTATAGTTCTCTCTCCTTGCTTGACTCTATTTGGATTTTGAAAAGCTCTCTATATTAAGGCTTCTCATTAGCCATGTGAAGCCTAGTACCCTAGAGACAGTATTTAATTCAACCATGACCTCCCTTCTGGGCATTTCCTGGCAAAAACTGGCCAGATGGAAGAGCTAGAGACTGCCAAACATTCACTGCAAGGAAGTGCCAAAACAAGGGTCTTTATTGCTGATAAAAGCCATGGAAACATCAGAATGCAAAACAAAGTTGCTACCTTTTTTTTACCCCCATCTGCTTCACTAAAGATGTGACTGCTGCTGCGATGGAATTGAAGGCACCGGTTTTCACCCTGAGGTTAAACTCTGGCACAGTAGCAAATGATGAAAGTAATTTTACTCCCTGTGTTAAATCATTATGTCTATTCTTATATTACTACCAACCAAGTTCCTCACACCGTGTTCTCATTTTCTGTGCTCTTCACCATGCTCATACTTAGGAGTTAGGCCTGATATATAATAAATTTCATCATTAGCCCTGGCTGTGCTAAAACAAAGGATGCTATTATCTCTTTCCAAAGGAGAAGGGGGGGATAAACTCTCATCCTCCACAATTCCCTAAAATTCCTGTTACCGCGTAGGTCAGATTGCAGTCCTGTGTATTAATAAGATCTGGTGTTTATGCTATCCCGGATGCCAGTTCCGCCATCTGGAGGTGCAGCTATAAGAGGCATCCGCAGTGCTCAAGGATGATTACGCTTACACTTGCCAGGTGCAAGAGTCTTGTCTGACATTGGTGTTCAGTGCCAGCTGTGCAGTGCAGCGAGGCCCAGCCTCCTCTGCTCTTCGCTACCATGTTTTTAGCATAGCCAGCTCCTGAACAAACACAGAAAAACTCTTTAGACCTTTTGGGGACTTTTGCTCAAAGGCCTCCAAACTCACAGTGACCCAAAAGCCGAGCAGCATTTCTCCCAGTGTTCACAACAATAAACCACCTAAATTAATACATCAACCAACCTTACACAGAGTACAGCTGTACCAATATAACTAGAGCTGGACTACACCAGTAACATGGACACATTTATACCAGCTGAATGCTCCAAATGTATATGCAACTGACAATTTATGCCTGCACAGGAGCGGGAATAACCTGTACCAAGTACAGAAGCCATTATGCTGGCAGAACAGTGTTCACACCAGGAGTCACACCAGCTGGACTTCTAATGGCCACGCAGCAATTATTACATTAAAGAAATCATACCCCTTGCAGTCATAATTACACTGGTACAAAAATCTATGTGCAAACCAGGCCTTAAATCAATTTAGGAAACCTACACAAGGGATTGTTCCTGTTTAATTACACAGCCATTTAAATCAATTTGTTTAAATCAAGACTTAAGACCTGAAATAATTTTGTTACCTGCATGCACGCTGACCTTGCAAATTAAGTCCCTGACTTTGACAGCTCACTCTTATGAGCTAAGAGTTTATATGAATAATAAACAAAAAGCAATAGGGTAAACACTTCTGCTTTGGTGACTTGAGGAAACAAGAACAATTCGTAGCAACTCCGGATAACGCTGTGGCAAACTGATATTAACAGTGAAGGGTGTTGTTGCATTGCACTGGCCTGTGAAAAACACCAATCTTGGCCGTCTTACAAATTTAACTCCATTTTCATCCTCAGTGCTTTGCCACCACTATTGCTAAATGGGCAAAATCTACTGCACATACAAAGAGGAGGACAGTAAGTTGTAACATGCTTCAACATACTTTACCTAGTTCTCAAACAAAAGCAGACAGAACAATGTATTTAGCATCTTGCAAAGTTTTTACCCTGCCTCCATCAGGGGCTGTGCTCAACTATGCATGTCTGGAGTCATACAGCAAATCTGTCATGTAGTGTCAATCTCGGGAATAAGCGGGCTTTAAGAAAAAAAAGAGAAAAGAGGCAACAGTGGGAAGCTTGAAAATTTAGTCCAACATATTTTCCTTTCCCCACATTTATCTATACATTCTTCCTTAATTCCCCTATTATTTAATATTCTTCCAAAACCTGGAAGAACAGAAGCAGGACCTAAGTCCTTCATCTGCAGAACTCCCACTCAAAGTCCGCTGTCCTTTACCTACACCACTGAGCGCTCAGCAGCACAAGTCCTAACAACCAGCAACAAGGCAGTCATGGAGGGAAGGTCTGTTGGAGCGGGATCAGACAGCTCAGTACCATACCAGGTGTCACGGTGGCCACATGTCAGAACGAAGGCACAAAGCTATGCAAGAGAATAATAATAATAATAAAAGATCTGTTTTCCACTGCTTTACATGCTATACAGCCCTACCAGTTAGGGATGCAATAATTTACTCCAGAAGTTAAGTAACTACAATACTTAGGCTGAGCACAGCTCTAACAATATAAACACACCTTTTATCAGGACCTTCTCTCATCTTCTCATAGAAGCAAGCTATGCTACACATTCTCTGTTTGTGTAACAGCATCCATGGCACACCTGTCCCATTTTAAAAATATTGGCGCATTGTGTGTAGCCATTGTTTTACAATCCTCTTTTAACATAACTGAAATGAGAACACCATTTTTCTCTAATCTGAATTGATTAACTGTGCAAAATGTTGAGCTGCCACTTGAATTAAAAAAGTGTCTTCACAATGCATTTGTTTTCAATTGTTAGCAGCCTTTAGTTTAGAACAGCAGGTAAGCCAACTAAATAAAAAATGGCTCGCCCAAAAAAAATAGTTGCACAAGATGCTGTCTATGTGATAGCCACTCTACTAACTGTGCTAGCAAGAGAAACACTAGCACAGCCACAAAGCTAGACATGCACACTTACACCTTTAGCAGTAATGCCTGCTTTCTTCATGGGAGATGATTTTACTATTTCCAGCCCTTTCCTACTTAACACCACATTAGTCAAATCTTCGTCAGCCACACCAGAAGCCACACCTAGGAGAGCTACCTAGCTCTTTCAGCCATTTTCAACACCAAATCAAGACATTACAGCATTGTTAACACCAGTGCGTCGCTGTTAACACTGACAAGGATGCCCTGGAAGGGCCTGCGCTGGGAATAGCACTAGTATGCACTAGTCTTTGAATGGTTGAGTTTTTCCAGTACCACAGACAGTAGGAAAAATAGCTGTATTTGCCACCATTGCTAACACCAATGTAAGACCAGAATAGTGCAAGAAGAATAGCGTTCAAAGTGCAGTGAAACAGATAAAGGCCATAAGGACTTGCCTACATAAAGATTTAAAAAAAAAAAAAAAAAGACAAAAGCGCCTCTGACTCGTGTATTTAAAAGACAGATTTCTCATCAAAATATCACTGCCCTGATATGGGCTCTGCCTGCCTTTGCTAACACCAATGTAAGACCAGAATAATGCAAGAAGAATAGCGTTCAAAGTGCAGTGAAACAGATAAAGGCCATAAGGACTTGCCTACATAAAGATTTAAAAAAAAAAAAAAAAAGACAAAAGCGCCTCTGACTCGTGTATTTAAAAGACAGATTTCTCATCAAAATATCACTGCCCTGATATGGGCTCTGCCTGACAAAGTGTGACAGATCAAACGCCAGCAGTGGCCAGCACTGCTCTCACTTCCTTTGCTGCTCCTGTGCCGAAGGTCCAAGCCCCCAGCAGCCGAGCAGATGGAAGGAAGGGCATCCATGTTCCAGCATCACATTTTGCCATTTAAATCACAGGGAGAAGCAGCGCGGCTGAGGGCTTGGGCACACATTTGTTTCAGCCAACTCACCTACAGGGCATGGTAACCTGTGACAGAGGGCGATAACTGCCTAAACTGAGAGCACTGCTACTTTCCATGGCACTATGACCTCTGGTTGAGTGAGCACAGACTAGACCCACAGCAGTGCTCAAGAGGTTCAGCCCGTCCTGCTTCAGCTGCCCACGCTGGTCCAGAGACAGCAACAGAGCAACTCATCTTTGCAGCCTTTTTGGGATCCCCGAGGCCAGGCACTCTGTTTTAAAACACAGCACAGAGGAAACTGCAGCAACACAAACTGACCCAACCGGATACAGGATCGCAGTGATGGTCTTCACGCCTAACACGGTTTAATACAACCGCTTCAGTCACAACTGGCTGTTCCTTAGTCTAGGCAAATTTCGGTGAGTCATCACAGTATGAGCTTAGTGCCCCAGTATCCCAAGTCTGGTCCATACTGGGCTCCCAACCTACGCCACCACTGCAACAACAGAACTAGTGGTTACTTTCAGACAGAAGAGGACAATTGGGAAAAATGAAAACACGCCTTTGAATTGAAGACCAGAAAGTAAACAAGGGAGGGGGTTTTGTCTTTTTTTTATCTGTTTGTTTTCTAAACAGTACCTGAACAGTGCTCTTTACCTTAACTGTCTCGGAGGCCCAATTCCACAGTATCTCTGTGAGAGTTTTACGGGAATAACACTGGAATTAAAGGTCTGCAGTACTGAGAGAAAAAGGTCAATGGAAGAGCTAGGTGCCATTTTCTATGGTATACCATCATCACTCAAGTAGCAAGAAGACTTGCAGCCGATTGCCAGCAGGCTCTTTGGACTGACTTTCTAATATGTGCAAAAAAGGCATCATAGCCTTTGCTAGCTCTGCTGATTAAAGATAGACAGCACTTCATCTGACTTTTTCTTTTGCAATAAGATGATCATAATTCAAATTTAATATGCTGCAAAGTCATCTGCCTTCCACATACAACAGCATGTTCTGTTGAAAGTCACTGCTATTAGGTCAAATTTAAACTCAATATTGCAGGACAGATATTACATTGCTATTAATAATAAATAATCACGATAATGTTTTCCCTTAATAGAGCATATCATCCCAAAGGATCCTAACTACTTCACAAACTCTGGACCAAGTTCTATCCACTGCTACAACCCTGTAACCTCTGCCTGATTTGCATAGGTGCAGAGGAACGTAGAAATTAACTGGAGATTGCATCAGAACTGTGAATTACTTTACCATAGCTGATGTTCCTCCCACTTCAGGGGTCGATCCAGAGATACGTTGTCAGTGCTTTAACAAGGGGTTCTCACAAACAGCTCCCAGACAGCAGGCCTGTACCGCGAGCCTGTGCAATGCCCATGATTCCTGGGAAGGGGTAGGAACGTAAGGATCTGAGCAGTACTATTTACGTTTCTCTCTAAATAAAGATGCTCTCTCATGACCACAATCAAGTAGAGAGGCAGCACCAGTCAGCAAACAAATTTAAGTACTCCTTAAGAGGAACAACCTCTGGAGGGCTGGGAAAGTCATACTCTATATAGTCCCCAGTCAGAATAGACTCCTACCATGCACTACTACAACATAAACATTTAAAAAATTAATACTATGTAGACGTGGCTGTGAACACGTGCAGTGAATATTCAGCACACAGCTCAGTGTTCCTGTCCTTAACTTAAGATTAAAGAGTAAGCAAAACCACTGTTAATAGAATTAAGGGTAACATCTCCAGAGACATGCTTTAAAAAACATCTGGCACTTGACTCTTCCCAAAAGCAAAACATTTGCTCCTCAGAAACATTTATGTCAACCTCGGGAGTAAGTTCTCTTTAGCCAAGTTGACTTGAGTCAAGCACCAACAGGACCAGAAACACAGAAATAGCTGTGAATTCCCCTTTGACTTAGAGATGAAATGTCATCAAGGACCTCTCAGCACCACCTGCGGTGAATCACTTCACCTGATGTGGCAGCTATTTAGTCACACTGGGTAACCATTTAAGTCAGGATCTGAAGAATGTCATATTGTCTTGAACAGGGGGGAAGGATTATACTATGAAAAGTCATGCATTGACAATTTTGAACTAGGTGGAGGGTCACATTGTCTGTACCAGCAACTCTTCTGATGCTGAGCACAAATAGGAACTCTGATGACATATTTTGTCCCTGTATGCAAACACATCTGTGTAGACTGTATACGACTGTATTGCTGATGCATGCGGGCAGGGGAAAAGCAGACCACTTCTCACTGAGCTGAAAAGTTTGGCACATTTGCCAGAAGGGAAAACACCCTTATTCAACACTAGGACTGTTTTCTATGCTTACCCAAATATTCAACCATTGATCTTCCTTGACCACCAAGCAGCAAGTCAGTCGGGACACTAGTTTTGCATTATGCAAGCACCCAGCCGCCACAACTACAGGGAACGAGTACAAACAGCAATAAACAAAAGAGCTCCTAAGCAAGTGGGATAGACCGGAGGCAGGATAGAGAAAGGGTCAATCAGCCCCATTTTGTAGAAGCGAACAGGGAATTTGATGCCTTTCACACAAAAGTGACAGAGGCCATCACCATATTTCACATAAAACACCACAAGTTTTATTCGTGCTTTCAGTCATCATCCAAATCAGCCTAGTTTCCAATTCTCCCTTGAACTTGGTCTGTTACAGAGACTTGCCCAACGTTGGTCTAGCTCCTAAGAAAACTGCCGTACAGAGTCAGACCCAGCTCAGGATCCTGTTTCTAACAGAGATGAGCAGCAGAGACTTAGAGGAAAAGATAACAGGGCAAGTTTAAAGCCCTATTTCTCCCATTTTCTCCCCCCAGCTTCCAGGAAGCCACAGTTTGGGGACTTCCTCAGCTGGGGCATGTATTCACACATTTGTGTTTTAATAGTGGTTGGCGGGCCACTGTGCCAAAAATATGTTTAAAGCAGCAATACACCTACATGTGAGATGTACCAGTGAAAACAAAACAACCAAATTTTTCCCATTGCGATGTCCGAGTTAAACACAGCTGCAGGGACACCTGTTTCACCCCACTTTCATCTCTGGAGTCCGCATCAGAAATAGGCCAGAGTGGATTTGAATGTGCTGCAAATTCACAGTGTAAACACAGTTCTAGACAGGCAACGGAAACGCTACCAACTGTTTCCCTGGGCTTTTACTTTCTAATAATGAAGCCTCCCCAAATGAAAACACAGCTTTGGGCAACAAGCCAATTTAAAGTAAAATACAGGTACAAAAGACAAGTTGGTCCCTGCCTCTTCCCAGGCCAGCTATGGCTCCCCTCACATGGAAGCCAGACCTGGGTGTATTAACGAATAACCCATGTCTTTCTCAACCTTTTCTGCTGCAATGCAGGGCATCATGTTTAGTCCTCCTGAAGCCTCCATCTATCAGTAAAACCTCTACTATCCCTGTCTATGTCCTATCACTAGCTGCCGCATAATATTTCTTGTGTGAAATCTCTCTTGAGGAAAAAACACCCAAAAAATCAAGTTAAAAAAAGGAAGGATGTGGGTCTTATCTTTTTTCCTTATCATAGTAAGGAATGTTTTTCCAGCTTCTGCCTTCCTCAATCTATACAACACTGCCCCTGCTTACCAGAGGCTTTTGAAACCCCCACTTGATGAATGCAATTGCACTCCTCCCCTCAAAACAGAAAATTCAGTGATTAAATCAAAATAATCACTCCCAGGCACAGCAGTTCCCAAGCCACAAAGCACAAGCGGGACCAGGAGAAGGAGCTGCCAGCAGGCAGGTATTGCTATCAGCAGTTCGCGAACCGCTGCTCTAGCCCCATGTTTGCACCTGTATGAACACACAAGAACTTTCATTGTTGTAGATTCAATGCTCGAATAAAAAAAAAAAACACACAACAAAAAAACCCACAACCACCTAACAGTAAAAGTTTAACTCTGAAATAACTGGGGAAAGAGTTATTTCTAGTCCAACAGATATTTCTGTAAACAATAATCCTTTAAGTAACACACTAAAAAAATATCACGTTGCACATTATCACCTTGCAACATGTTTAATCCCTGCTTAATGACCATTCCATGCATTTTCACACACATCTTACTACCACTGCAACATGCAAATAACTAACATTAGGGAATAGGAGGAAACCAAATTAACTAGAGGTGAAAGGGAACTGAGAATGGTACAATACCAATGAATAGGGAGAAAACACCTTTTTTTTCCCCCCCCCAGTCTGTTGCTAGCAGATTGCATCAGCAAGTTATCAGTAACATCTCAGCTACACCAATTGTCAGCATCATTCATAAATTCAGCACATGTTCGGGAACAGATTTTTTTTCTTTTTTAAGCTGCAAATATTCAGAGAGAGCCAAAACATAATATTACTTTAAGCCCTCCAGAAAAATCATACCAATTGTGTTTCTTTGTTATTTCAGAAATTTTGTTCTTGCACCAGATGCCTGCTGTCTGCCTGAAACCTCGCGCGACTACCTCCAGGAGCACAGGCAAGCTGGGGCACTTCCAAAAGCAACACTTGCAGGAAGAGTGTGTCACAGGAAAACTGACACAATTGTCACCAAATTCATGCATGCCAGACGTGAAACCTTGTTACCTTGATACTGTCTTTCATTTACGCTTTATGGGATATGCATTTCTACATTACAAATCCATTCGCACATCATTCTGGCAAGCAAGTCAGGCTTCTGGTGCAAGCGTTGTATCTTGAGGAATAAGTCAAAAGTATATTATAAAAGACAAACAAGTTCTCCAACTCAAAGACAAGCATTTCCAAGTACAGAAAGTAACACTGAGCAAGGTTTCCAGACAAACGCCTACACTATAGTCAAGGTTTTTTTAGGTACTGCCTTAATTCCCTTAACTGCTTAATTTTAAAGGCTGAAAACGCTAACTGGCTGTGATATTAGCAGCGTTTGAACGGTAACTAATTCTAATGAGTACGCTAGTAGCAATGTAACACTACGACACGCCACACACATTTATGAGGCTGAAAGCGATAGCAATCAGCCTACATAGCTGCAGCCCCAGAGCCAAACCAGCCACCCTGACTCGTTAACCTCAACACGCTCTGCAACAAAGATGACTCACAGCATTTTCCCCTCACCTTTACCCTTTCCCACCTATATTTGTAGGGACAAATTAAGAATTCCTTACTCCGGAGGGCACTCCCAGGAAAATCCGTCAGAAAACAAGTGTTTAAGGACCAGAGACCACGCAGCTGAAAGGGCAGAGCCCAGACTTACGCTCGCCTAAGAGAAAGCGAGATGCGGCCCATTTTTGCACGCCTGAAACCAGAGAAGCTCGCAACAGTGCATGCCTACTTTCTCAGTCCCTCCTTCCCTTTGTACGTGATCTTAATTAAGCCTCGGGTGTAAAAACGCTTCCTCTGCTGTCACCGTTTCCTGCCTCCCTCTCCGGTTTGCAGCTGGCGACCCGGGGCCGGGGGCAGAGCCGGTCCCCCCCAGCCCCCCGAGCAGCGCGGGTGCCCCCAGCGCGGGAGCGATGCTCAGCTCCCCGCTCCCCTGCCAGGCGTAACGCAGGCAATTTTCTCCTTTTTACCCTCCCCTCACTCCTTTTTACCCTCACAAGCATGACACCTGCTCCCTCCTCCCACTCCCTCCCTCCCTG
>NW_008794709.1:1449865-1467552 GCF_000699145.1 Aptenodytes forsteri
CCGCCCGCCCCGCCGGGAACGGGAGACCACCCGCCTGTTCCCCCACGGGAGGGCCGCGGAGGGGCCGTGGTGATGGGGCAACGTGGGGGTCACGCCCGGTAAAGGCACAGGAGAGCTGGGAGAGCCACAGCGGCAAACTGGCGTGAGGTGGTCGTGTCCATTGGCCTTCAGTCCGTCTCCTCCTGTGACAGTTCTCCAGAAATTCGATGTCCTAAGGCACGAGGGGAGCTCCCCTGAGCCCCGGCACCTGCTGTGCGCAGCATCGGACCCCGGCTGGTGCCCCCGGGGAGCTCCCCCGCCACACCGGGCCAGCCGGGATGCCCAGCCAAGGTCCCCGCCACCCATGCCGTACCGGGCAGCCGTTCGCTCGCGCCCCTAACAAACATCATGTCTCTTCGGCGTTACCGGTGACACGGGTTCGTGTTGGAAGGATTGAGCAGTGAAATCCAGCACTGCAGAAGAGCAAACCCTCCAGCGCCGCTGCAGTGCCCCGTGCCAGCTCCTGCTCTTCCCACCTTTGCCCCTGGCCGGGCTGAACGATGGGCCTCCAGGGCCGCGCTCCCGCAGACCCGAGGGCTGCCAGGTGGGCCCAGGGGCGGCCAAGGACCGCAGGGCCCTTCGGCCCCGCACGGTTCTGTGCAGAGTTCGTTCTCACAGAGGTGAACCTCCGCCCTGGCTCTGTGCACAGATCAGCTGGTCTGAAAGCAGGGTAGCTCCGGTGAGTGCCGCACAGTTGCATTGCTGTCTATCTCACTCTTAAAAAAAAAAAAATTATGAAACTTCCTGATTCCAGCTGAAGGATAAGAATAAAGATGTTGTTTTTCCACATATTGTCTTTTTTACCAGTTCCTAGGGGAAAGGAAGAGAAGAGGAAGGAAGGAAAGGAAGGAAGGAATGAGAAGAGAGGAAAGGAGAGAGGAAAGGGAAAAGGAAAGGGAAAGAGCAGACAAAAGAAGTTTAAAACCTTTCCTATATTAGACTCCTGGAAATGTGCCAGGGACAATGTTGCAAACATAATCCACCAGCATCTGAAAAATCAGGCTTGGAAGCCAGCGCTCCTTTCTCATACTCTGTAAAGCGGCAGTTTTTTCCTGCCGCCATCTCATAGCAAATGCTTCTTTATTACAAAAAGCACAGACGCTGAAAGGATCGCCACAAGTTGAACATGTTTTGCTTTCCATGCACTGTTAGCGCTGAAGCGAAGGAGATAGATATTCTTTGGCTTCTGACAATTGAAACACGACCCAGATCCATTTGTCAAATAAGCGCAGCGGTATTACCTTTCTTTAAAATACAAAGATTGCACTGGGGCTCTCCATCAGACATTCAAACCTGTTTATAGGTGATGTTCCCAGGATGAGCAATTTGGAACATCTTTCTTGTCTTATTTGCTTGTCTGCACATAATAATAAACCCCGAGAAAGTAGCCAGGTTACAGGAACAGGGTAAATATGTGAAGGTCGACAAGAAATAGACGCTGTATGCCTATTTAGTCATTACATAGTTTTTATTATTTTAGTAGGCACAAGCCACTTTATGAAGATCTATGTAAGGCCATTGTTTTGAGAAATGTTCAGTAAGGCATAGAAAACGGGAATTAAAGGCTAGGGAATGAAATTATTACACTCTGCAAAGTCCATTGTTTTCCTACAGAGAATTTTTCCTTGCTTTACTTTTTAAAATGTTTTTTTTTTCTCCAGTTAGGTTAACATAGCTTTGCAGAGTTAAGCTGAGCGAATGGCACCTAGCTCTCAGCACTCCAGTAGCCAAGTCAACCTCTGAACACATTACAACGCCAAATCTGAATTACCGCATCTGCAGTGGTGCTGCGTTGCCCCTCATCCGTTGCAGGGACTTTTGGGGACATACTCCATCCCGTTTGTACCGGAGTAGGGTGCGGCTCTTTCTCAATTAATCATGTGAAATAGGGCCACCACGCTACGCTTGCCTGTCCTCGTGAGCACCCAGAAGGACTGAGGGAAGCCGATGAAGGACAACTGGTCTTTCAGTAATGCAGACCATGTCCTCACCGTGACGTAGGCGACTGCAAACGTGAGCGAAAGCAGAATCTGTGCTCAAATCCACATCACTAGTGCTGCCAGTTACTCCTGACTTGAAGTACTATCAAATCTGGGCAAGATTTTTTGTGCAAAGCAAAAAAAGTTAAGGTGGCAGCAAAGTGCTTTGCTTTGAAGACATGTCTGACCAGGACCGAGGTTCCCCAGGCTGTGTGTATTGAACTACGAAGCCTCCGGTGTTCTGTATATTAGATCTTTCCACTTCTAAGCCTGCCAGCCTTGTCAAGAGAGCTTGCATTTTGTTCTTAAGGTTGCCACAGCTTCCTTCAAGGAAGACACACACACAGAGATTTCTCTCACAGAGACAATAATTTTGTTCTTTCTTGATGTTTTTCTTATCCTGAAATAAGTTATTAGCATAAAGTTGCACATAGAAAAAAACCTTAAAAGTCACATACATCCTTTTTCTGTTTCTAAATTCTGTAAATGAAAGCAATCAGCAGGAAACTAATAACAGTGTTGCAGTCACAATTCTGTTCCTTTTACATATTTCAGTTGAGTTTTGCAGCTCCGGGTCATTATACTGTACAATGTACATATAGGTACATCACCAACTCTATGTGAGAAATCCTAACTTAATAGCTCTTCTACAGAATTCTGATATGGTTGTTTGCAGAGACTTGAAACTGTCTTCTCAGTTGAATTTCATATATTGAATGAAGTTCTTTCTGTAGAACTATATTGGTTTCTTCTTAAATAAATGTTGAGATTATAAAAGTCAGAAATCCTTAATTTTTTTACTTTTTATTTAATTATTTTCATTTAACTTTTATTTAGCTTTGTATTTATTTGGTATCAAGTAAGTTGAAAGTACTAGATTGTCCTGGTTTCGGCAGGGATAGGGTTAATTTCCTTTCTAGTAGCTGGTACAGTGTTTTGGATTTAGGATGAGAACAAAGTTGATAACGCACCGATGTTTTAGTTGTTGCTAGGTAATGCTTACACTAGCCAAGGACTTTTTAGTTTTCCATGCTCTACTGACTGAGAAGGCTGGAGGTGCACAAGAAGCTGGGAGGGGGCACAGCCAAACTGGCCAAAGGGACATTCCATACCATGTGACGTCATGCTCAGTACATAAACTGGGGAAAGCTGGCCGGGGGGGCCGCTGCTCGGGGACTGGCTGGGCATCGGTCGGCAGGTGGTGAGCAATTGCACTGTGCATCACTTGTTTTGTGTATTATTGTTATTATTATCATATTATTATTATCATTTTATTTCAATTATTAAACTGTTTTTATCTCAACCCACAAGTTTTTCTAACTTGTGCTCTTCCAATTCTCTCCCCCATCCCACCGGGTGGGGGGGAGTGAGCGAGCGGCTGCGTGGTGCTTAGTTGCTGACTGAGATTAAACCACGACATAGATATAAAAGGATCTGTAACAGGTGTAAAAGGACCAATCAAGCATACATGATGTGCCAATACTTGTTATCTGTTGGCATATATAAAATGCAGAAAGTTGGTGGTCTTCCAGATACAGATAACACTCAGCAGATAGAAGTCCTCAATTGACTTTCCGAATGTGTGGAAGATGTCTTCCCACATATCGCAGAGGTTTCTATCTAGAGCCCACTGAACTCAACAGAAAGATGAAGATCCGCCTGATAGAGTACCAGGATCCCACACTGTTCCTTTCTTACTGCTCTGTACTTAAAAGAAAATCTGGTCTTTTTCAGACTTTTTTAACATTTATCCTGTCAGACTCCACGGCTGCATTTCTCAAACCTCTCATACATCAGCCTGAACAACAATGGAAAGAGCTGAATAATACATAGCTTCAGTGAAAACCTGAAATGAAGCTTACTGTCTCTCCAAATACTTCTCAAGTTCCAGGATTTTAAGATTAATTAGCTAATTTTCTTTTACATAAATCAGTGTCTTCAAACATGAAGCAGCTGTGAATTTTCATTAACCAGTTGGCTCCTTCCGGGATATGAGGTTTGTGATCACCACTACTGGGCTTCTTCTCTGGCTTTGAGACTTGAAATTATTTGCATGGAAATAATAGCGCTTCAGAGACAAGGAAAAAGTGGTGATTCAGACCTGTCTGGTTCTCCCACTCAGCTGTACTGACTCATCCACAGCTTTAGTATGCAGCACGAGAAAGGATGTGTGAGCTGAGTTGCTCAAGTCCCTTTCTACATCTAATGCCACGCAACTGGCAGTTTCTCAGGCCGATGGGAATTTGTTCTTGCAAAGAGCCGTACGCTTCATTTTAGTGTCTCTTTGAATTCATTTCCACTGAGACAACCCGCAGAAGTTCTTGCTCTGGGATCTAAAGGCAGGAACTACTTTAGCATTTGTAGTACTAAATGGTCCAAAGTGCAAGAGAGAGAACTAGAGAAAAGTAGACCACATGTGCTAGCCATGGGTTCATAATACGTTCATCCATTTGTCATTCTGGTCAATGGGAATTGTGCCCGTACCTGGACTCTCTGAGCCTGTTCAGTACATTTTCCGAGTTTATTCTTTCCCGGTTTCCAGAGCCTTTCTTTAGAAGATGTGTATGCCAAGTGTGGATGGGCTGAAAGGAAGCCAGCGAGCCTTCAAGAAACTACATCACTAACAAGATACTTCTGAAGCATCGGTGCTCTGTTCACTAAGGCATGGAGAAGGAGCTAAATAAGTACAATTTCCACTCTTTGACAATATGGACATCCTACGAAGGAAGACAAGTGTATGTATTCCCACATCACAAGTGGAGAAATGAGGCTCAGAGAAAACAAGTGCAATGTTCTCTGTTGGGTCTGCATTTGTGGGGTGCTTGAGAGCAACTAGGCACCTGAAACGGGGCACTCAGCTGGTGAACACAATTTTGGGCTAGCTGGCTTTCCTAGGCTCCTATCAGTCGCAGTCAGGTGAGGTGAGAAAGCAGGTAGAGAACCTGTTAGCAAAGATGGACATGGGATCCCTTAATGAAAGGAAGGAATGGGCGCATAGCTGCATGGGTACAACCCTGCCCTGTGAAGGTGTAATACGTGCTTAAAGCTAACATCAGTCATTCCCTCCCGACAGAAACATGGGCATATGTACCAGACAGAACACATGCAGGCACTGAATCATCAGATGTGTTGCATGCTACGCACCTGCAGCTGAAATCCCTGGCATGCCTTCAGCAAATCAGACATACCTGAGACATACCTAGAGCACAACACCGGGTATTGGATCTGCACAAGAGGCAGGATTCCTGCCCACAATAAATTTAGCTTTCTGTACCCGTGCTTTGGCCGTTTGCTGCTCTGCCTGGGCTCCTGCCAGGCATCCAGAGACCCATTTGTCCATAGACAAATGCAATGGACTGGGCAGAAGTAGCTAAAGCTTACTAAGCCACCTTAGCAAATCCATGGTTGCTGAAATACGTAAGTAGACCCATGGAGAAGGGGATTTTTATGTTGGTACTTTGCTGGGGAAAAAAAAAACAGAGTGAATGAGTCATATAGAAATTCTTAATTCTGAAAAAGGGTTTTGAGCCTAAGCAGTAGTTTGTGTCATATCACACTTGTTAAGTGTTGTGCAAATAGCTGTAATACGCTGCCGAAGTGATTATTATTTTAGCAATAGAACATCGCACACTGCTTGCAGGGCAGCTGAGATGTTACTTTAGGATGAAAATAGCAGAGAATCATCACTTTATTAGTAATGCAGGAGTGCGTGAAAGCGAGCACATGTGATTTCCAGTCTTCTAAGCCTGCCCATGCAGCGTGGGTTTTCAAAGGGTTCCGTTTGGTAGAAACCCCCTTTTATATGGGAACATAGCGCAAGACTGCTCCGTGCTGGAGTCAGTTGCCCCCCTCCTCAAGTGTCCTCTCTCTGAAAGCAGCTGGGACTTCAACACGACTTGCAAGAAGCCTTAACGGAGACAGTTATGGAAAAGGTTTTAAAGGAAAATGTATCTATTGCATGAATATTTTTTAAATGTCAGATATGTTAAATACTGCAGATTTGGACAGCCTTCTAGGATGCTGCAAATCAGTTACATTTCACAACGGAAAACCTGCTGCTGTTTGACAAAGGCTCAGTGATTCAGGCAGGGTAGGCAGGAATTTCTGTCTACTTGTTGCAACAAGCCCATGTCCTGTGTGCAGTAAGAAGATACTGAATCCCAGGAGTATCTGTTTCCTGGCAAGAGATGAACCCAGCTAACTGCCTCTGGAGAGTGCTCTCTTCTAATGCAGGCTTGTGTCTTGCTGCTGGTCTTTACACATACTTTTTTTTATGATACTCAGTACAGAGACTTGCACTTTTCCTATGATCTGTCCGAAACCAGATTTGTTAGCTTCCTGGACACACTGAAATGCCACCCGTCTCTCTCCCCTGCTGGGCTATTGAAGGGAAAGGTACTGAGGCAGTGGTATTTACTGCATTACCTACTGAGGTCCCTGCCGGCCTGAAGTATGATCCTATCATCCTAGGCAGGCTTCCTCATTTGTTTCCACTTCGATTTTGAATTTATGGTACATGTATTTGGAGCTCTGGATTGGTACTGTGATTATTTTTAATCTGAACAAATAAATGCAAGTCAACAAGTCTTCCTTTTTTATGCATTGAGAAAAAAAAAAAAGAGAAAAAGCATTAGTTAGGTCTACACCAGTAGCACAAGCAGGGTTAGTGCAGTTTGCTTTCAGACATTGGCGTGCCTCTGCACAGCTATTGCTTCCTTAGAATCATGCTCTTTAAGACTAACGCTGTTAAATCTCAGGCTTTAGATTTGCCAACTGTACTGATGTGATCGTGTTGAAGTCTGGCCTGCATTACCTGCTCTGTGACCTTGCTTCATTAAATCAATAATAGTCAACCATGTGTTCTTTATTTGCACAAAGGTTAAATTCAGTCCAGTCCAGTTTCTAGGCTACTGGCTCTCTGCAAAATCTTCTTTATCTGCAATAGTAAAACAATTTTTTTTGGTTCTTTCTGGAGGTTCTTTCTTCAGTCCAGGCAAGTATCGAACCTGTATAATGTCTGCAGTGAAGAAAGTGAATGTTGTCTTCCTCAGGAAGGCAGTAATGTCTCCTGGTCAGAGCAGGAAGGCCATTCCATCCCTGGGGTCCCTCGGGTCCCCATTGACACGAGGCGAGGAGAGTACGCTGTCAAGTGCTTCAGGGGATGGGAAACTTGTAGCATTGGTTTCCTTGTAACAAAGAAACAATCAGATGTTTTTTTAATTCTCTCCCTCCTAAGAGCCAAAGGTATTTCTTGGCTTTTTCAAAGCTGGAGACTTCCTTCTTGAAATCAGGCTTAATCGCTTCTCTTCCTTTTCTGCCTTGCCCCATGCCTGCTGTCATTCAGAACAGGTCCTCCCCTGGTGTGCCCGAAGGAACACGGTAAAAGTCAATGATTTCTGGTGTCCAGGCCTGAATCATCACTGTCGAAATGAACAGGAGAGAGCAGCGCTCTCATGAAATCTGCAAACCAAGGCAGGCAACCAGGCACCGGTTTTAATGAGGCTACATTTTTGAGATGTTCTTTGAAATCGTAACAGCTAGAGACTGACTCCCAGCTCAAGATAAACAGATAATTTCCACACCAGAAGTTCCTGTTAATATTTAAGCAAGGCTTAATCTTCCTCTTGAAAATACGCTCTTTCAAAGGAACTTTATTTAAGAGAAAAATGTTTCTTCAAAAGTATTTTAACAGCTCAGATAACTATATATATCATCATCAGGCATCAGGCATTAATCATTAGGAATAACACGGATACTTAGCATTTTAGGAACTGGTGCAGCAACTGCGGTTTATTAAATAAATCCTCATGAAAGGACTTCATGATTTCTCATCAGAGTGAGGGCTGCAGGGAGCTTCCAATTGCCACGTATCTCAACTATAATGCACAGGAGAGTGTTCCAGCTGCATACGTGCCTTTCTGATGTTTAAGGACACATCACCTTTCAATGTAGGACAAATGATCAAAAGTGGATGAATGAGGATAGCTTAGTAATGGGAGAATATTTTTTTAATATTAATAAGGCTATGCTATAGCACTCAGCACTTCTAATATTAGAAAAGCATAGCAACAAAGAAAGTAGGACAGCTTTATTAAGGACATTATGGAACCACGACTCTAATGCAGTACACATCGGGCTGTGTCCCACATATACTCTATGTGGGACACTGTAAAACGTATGACTGTGCTCCTATTGTTCTAACAAGAGACAAGACAAAGGAGGGTGCTGAACACAGCGATGCAATCACTGGCAACGTTCAGCTAAATATCTGTCAGATGCATAATTTTTATTATTTACCATGAAAAGCTAGGCTGGCTTTAATCACATTTACAAACCATTTTATAAATCCAGGGTTAGAGCATTTACCCTCAGACTTCAGACTTAACCGGATTTGATTCCACAGTGAAATAGTTTTAAATGTAGTAAACGTGATTGGGCAAGGCTCAAGGGCAAGTCACAAATAAGCATGAAGCGCTTGCCATGAAATCATGCACATCTTGAAAGGAGAGATGCTTGCGTTTTCTTTCATTCATTTCACACTTGGAAAAATGCAGGCATTTCGGAGCCCAGTCGAGGGAAGGAGAAGCTCTGTGATTTGAGTGTTGGAATGTGATGTTCTCATCTTTGCATTGTTTTTATCATTTCAGATATCTGAGCAAAGAATCACTGTGCCGTTCATCTGGCATAGAAAATTGCCCAGAATTAAATTGTGACTCATTTTCATGACAATTAAGGAGGAGGAAATATAAACTCTTTTCCCACAGCAAATGCCCTAAGCCTAGATTCAAAGCAGTCTCATGTGGATGCAAATCCTTCTCTTCTCTTTGTTAAACTCTGCAAATAAGTGCAGTCACAAGGCTTTACAATCCTGCAGTTATGCCTTTTATTCAAGGCAGACAAACCTGCCTTGAGTTGGTTCCCCCACATCAGACTTGCAGTAGAGCTAACCGGTAGCTAACAAGTTTTAGCGGCCCCCAATGTCATCTCCTATTTCTCTTTATCCCCCAGGCAGCACATCATGCAGTGGTATTTGATCTGAATCTTGAGGGCTGCCAGCATGCTGCACTCAGCATGTTTATTCTGCAAAAAAAAAAAAAAAACAACCCCAAAAGCAATTCTAAAAAGTCTTGGAATAATCTAGAGGCAACAGCTGGGATCAGGAAGTTTGGTAACCTGCATGCGCAGCAGCATCCTGGCAGAAGGACTGGGCTGCCCTTGGAAACGCCGCAGAGCCCGAGTCCTCCCTATTCCTGGAAGAAGATGTAATTGCAGTGAGTGGTGCGATGGGATTTTGAAACTCTCCCGCAGGCATCCAGGGGAGTTACGCTGCATTTGGGCTGGGCTGGCTTACTACAAAACGTGGGCAGGACGTGTAATGCTGGTGTGACTCTGAGAGTCAGACAGAAAGGAGGAAAGCAGCAGACGAGTCCCAGGTAACAAGCACCGTAGTAAATAGCATCTCTTTCCCTGGGCTGAACCGATGCATCAAGGCTGCTTTGCTTTCCATCTCCTGACTTCCCAGGATGCCAAACTCCAGCTCTCTGGTTTTATCCCTTCAGACCCAGTAGGTCCCCGTTCTCTGCATGCCCCAGAAACCTCACGGGTCGTGACTTGCTGCTCCCCGGAAATCTCGGGCTCTTCCAAGTGTTTCTGGTGAGACCTATGTGATGGTTTCAGAGGTATCTCTCTATCACGAGAGATCTGTGGGGAATGTAAATGGGACAAGAGAAAGGTAGAGAGATGAATGTTTGGAGAGGGGGAAGGCCAGGCAGAAAACACAAGTGCCTCACTGCTCAGAAAGGCGGTAGAGAGAAACATGAGGCAAAAAGTACATTTGTTGGAAGGCCTTTGTGAGGGAGGGCTGGGAGCGAGTGGAGGTGAACCCAAACAGCAGCCAGCACCGAGAGGGTTAGCAGTGTGCCTCCTTCGTCCTCTCTTTCATGACCACAGAGACACGTAAACTTGCTACCTCCTGTTGTGAAAAGTCATCTGGGTGGAGCGATCCATATGCATGGGAATTAAACAATCTATTTTAATTGTCACTTAACGGAGAAAGCAAGTGACCTTGAATAAAGTTACCAGGTTTTATTCCTGTTTTGCATTTCTATTTCATCATTTTTCCAAAAAACGGTTGGCTCCTAATAGTTGGTAAGCACTGAGATTTCTTCCACAGCACCTGAAGCCTTTTGTTATATTTCATACTTTCTTGTTTTGCTAACTTAGAATGTGATATGTATATATTGAAATACTTAAACAACTGAAATTTTTATTCAAACGCTTAATGTTTACCTTTTATTATATTAGAAAATGGCAAATGATATTTTGTATTTACTAGGTAATTCAATCTTTTTCTTAGGAGTAATGTTGAATTGCCTTTGGATAGAAATTAGGCTATAATAACATACAAAAAGGCAGAGTAGGTTTTCATTATTAAATAAAGTCACATTAAATGATTTGGATGTGAAAGAAGAAGAGGGTGTCAAAACACATTTTGTATCTAAAGTTAACTGAATTATTAAATGAAGAAAATCGTCGTTCGTGAAATAAACTGTTAACCAGTGCTTAACAGCCTAGAATGAGTAGATCTCAGCTCTGGTGTCTCAGTTTATTCATAGAATGGTGGGTAGCCCAGTTTATTCATAGACTGGTGGGTAGGAAAAAGAAATTTCCAGCTTTTTTAACCTGTAATTAATTTCTCATTTCTAATCAACAAGTCATTGACCAAGCTAAACCGAAGAAACTTAAATAAAGGAAATATGCTTTCCTTACTTGCAACAAAGGCTCCAAGTGAAATAAGCTTGTTCATCACTTCAATAAGCGGTTGTTACTGCCTTGGCTCCCCATTTCAGTCCTCTGCCTTTCTTTAAAACCTTGTTAGCAAATGTCTTACTAAAACACCGAGCTCTTAATTTGGGCAAGGACTGGACCTCAAGTCTTCCCTCCTCCTCACAAGCAATTGCCCCCTCTTGTGAGCTTCAAGGTTGTAGTTATCTTAGGAAGGACGCAAATATTCCATAGGGAGTGGGAGGGCTCCACTGGGAGGGGGAACCTGAACGCAAGAACAACCTCCCAAAAAGTGGGAGATGGAGTTTCGTGTTCCCTCGGGGCAGATGTGGGGGTTGAATTTGATTCTTCCACAACTTGAACTAATGCCTTAACTGCAGAGTTCGTGCATAAGAGGGAAAATACTGACTGCCTCCAGACTTGCTGGGGGGGGAGGTGAGATGAACTTAGACCTGATGAAGCCTTCAGAGGCAGAACAGGTTGGGGAAGCACCAGTTTGGGCACCCTGATGGCATTTAGACACAAGACATGCAGCTCAGCCTTGTCAGAGGTGTGTATGTTTGGCTGCATGGACAGCAGCAAAGCGCCATGCATTGAAAGTGATGCTTCTCAAATCCAGAGCAACTTACATCTTTCGGGAAACAAATCAAAAAGCTAATTTGTGCAGTCACCACAGTAGCTTTTATTTGCAACCAAATATAATTAGGGATGTTCAGTACTTGTTTTTTTCCCCATTCTGTCTGTTCATGCTGTCATTGGTGATAATTTCATTTTGTTTTTAAATTGTGGTGCTTCCACAGATCACCTTCTGCTATCTTACAGACCGTTAGTAGTTTCCAGACTGGAGGTTAAAAAGCTTTGACCCTGGGGACTCAACCATTGGAAAGTTAAGTGTGTGGAAAGGTTGGGAGCACAGAAGGTTAAAACTGGATTTTGTGACTGCCAAAAATATTAAACTCAGGCAGCCATCTCACTCTTCTAAATCTAGCACAGAGTATTTTCCCATGTCACAACCAGCACATCCCAAAACAGAAACCAGATCTTCTGAGTTCCAGCCCAAAACCTCTCCACTGGGTTACGGTTATTGCATCTGCATTAATTTTGCATTCCTACGTCTGGTAGAAAAGCACAGTTTTAAAGTCTTAAAATCCTAGTGAAACCTTCATTAACACCAAGAAACTTCCAAACCATCCTCAACACTGCTGACTGATTCCAAGTTTACTCCTCTTGATTTAGACTTGTCATGCAGCCGGCTTATGCCGATCATCCGCAGGAAAGAGGTTTCTCTGTTTTTTCGTAACACATTGATTAGAACCACCCTGTTTCCACCAGGGGAAGCAGATGATTCATACCATGGGACCTTCTTTTCCACATAGTTCAGACACACTGGCTACTCCCCTCTGCTGGAGGGAACCGAGATTCATTCTGGACAGAGAGTCCAACCTACTGAGAGATCCCTCTGAGGTCAAGGAGACTTCCAGAGGTGCCAGTCAGGCCATGTTCAGCGCTTGATGCTGTAGAGTGCTTCTAAATTAGACACTTGATAAAGCGAGATACGTGATTGAGGATTTGGAGTATGCAAACCAAGATGCTGACTTTCTGGTTCTGATATCACACGAAGATTGAGTCCCGCTGCTTCTGAAAAACATTTTTCAGCCTTTGTGCTGTGCTTGCTTTCTTGATTAAATACAGAAGTTGCCTGCATGCTCATAAACCTCCAGGGGAGGAGGAGTACCACTGAGTTTTAAAGAGTTTTAAAAGCCTAAGATGGCCTAATTTCCTCTCATGACTCTCAAAACTCTCTCCTAATTTCCTGTCAAATAGCTGCCACGTTATTCAGATTGCAGCTTGCATGGCAAAACTGTGATCTTGCCAGTTTCTGTGCCCATAACTGTTTAGTGCTCCATCAACTGACTCCTGAAAGCCTGGTTCAAATGGACAACTTTTTTACACTCAGTTCATCTTCAAGGTTGGGAGAGCTTTGCCGTGCCCAATATACTGGTATAGAAAAGGCTTCCCAGTAGGAGAAGAGATATATACCATGTACAGTCATTACCTTTTAATCACCCACGCCTGCTGGATTGCCTGAGACAAAACAGAAATTACCAGCTCAGAAACATCCAATCAATATGTGGACGAAATTTCTGTGCTCTTCACAGAAGACACAAGGGAAGGGGAGAGACAAGAGAGAAGAGAGAAGCAGAATTTGCTGCCTTAGAAAAGGAAGATGAAGATGTTAAAAAAAAAAAGTCAAGTAAGATAGGGAAAGTAGGGAACTTGAAAAAAACTCTGTTTACAAGAGGTCCCCAAAAGAGACGGCATAAAACAAGCGCTGAACTGTAGAGTTACTTGGGTGATTGGTCTGGTATTTGCTCACTTTTTGTTTGCAGGGAGCAAATCTCAGAACAGTTTTTGTCAGAAACAATGTTTGGGGCATCTCGTCTCTCTCCAGGAATTCACTGTTGCTTCAGAGTTTCACAAGTAGCTCTTCCAGTTATTGGGGAATAGTCACGGAAAAATGCTAAAACAGTCCTCCTCCCCGACACCGCCTCTTTTTAATTGCTCACTGGAAACTTTTCACACTATTCATCATACAAGTCCTGTCAAACCGTCCCTTCCAAATAAAGCTGGACTCCCTGCAATTGCCCTAGGAAAGAGGTGAGTTCAATGTTTGTTGCCAGTGAGCTGGACTGCAGAGCATTTTGGTCACCTCCCGTCCCTGAAGTATTCCTCTTCCTTTGATCTGCAACAAGCTCCTCTCAACATCTGCGTGTGGGGAAGAGCAAAGGAGCTGGAAATAACCTTGTGCCCAGTGACTGCTCTCCTCCGTTCCCACTGATATCAAAACCCAGCTCTTTGCAACAGCAGAGGCTCCCGAGAGGCAAAGAGGGGACCGGGGTTCATGCCCCTTCATGAACGGGTTGGGCAGTGGCATGCTGGCAGCAGTGCATGAGGGCTGGGCAAGGGCTGCATCATATCCCTGCGGGTAACCGTGAGCCCCAACATGGCAGCCCTCCCGACTAAGGAAAAGCACATGAACCCAGAAGTCTCCCAACCCCCCCCGGCAGAGGTTTAGCCACACGGTAAAACTTCATCAGTCCTTCTCTTGGCTGTGAAGCCCGAAACAGTGTGTTTTCCATGTGTACAGTGGTACCCAGAGGGTACCAGCAACCAAATAAGTGCAGGAGGAGAAGAGGAGCCACAGCTGGGGCACATATACAGAGCCTGGATGTCTCCTGCTGCCCTTGCATGGACACTGTGTCAAATCAGCATTTGAGGGAGGCTTTTACTTTCACCCAGGACCATCTTGCCAGGTCATCTGGCAGACCAGTTGGTGTTTCTGCATGGGAGCTGTATCTGGAAATTTTGGTCTTCCCTGGAGTACAGGAGCCAACCAGACATGCGCTGGGTGCTTGATAAGCGCAGCCCTTCCCATGCATGGGCACAGCATCGCTGCACAGCCGTGCCGTAGGTCCGGCGCTTGCTGGCGGCACTGTGTGTACTGAGCACACGACCACCATCTGTACGACACACGCACAACATGCTCACGGCTTTCCAGAAACCTGGGGGCTACCAAGGAGGCATTACATCACACACGTGGGCATCTTTGTACCCAAAATCTCCTAGGGAGAAACATGACAACCCTCAGCATGGGTCTTCCTCCATCTGCAGAAAGGCTTGGCCGTCCCCGTTGAATGGCCCCTCTGCATGTCCCTGTATCCGTAATTCATCTGGTGTGCAGGCTGTGCTCCAACAGGCTGCGTGTGACGCCTCTTTTCAGCCAAGCTAGTGGGAGCTGTGTTCTTCTTTACTTATCTCTGACTGGTTCTTCACCTATTTATTACATATATATTAGTGCCTTTTCACTCCGCAGAAATAATTTCTAATGTGCCCATAGGGCTGATTGTAGAAGATGCCACAACACAACAAACAAGGCATTTCATGTTCACATAATGCCGACTGCTTTTCATCAGCAGGTCCCAAAGCACTTTATAAAGGAGTCTGGCATCTTTATCTCCAATTCACATACGGGGACACTGAGGCGTGGGCAATCTACAGTCAGTCTCAGCTCAGCTGTGAGTCCAGGGATAGAAACAATGTCTATTTGATTCAAGTCCAATATTGTATAAACAGGGGCCCCTGGGTTTGGTTACTGGGGTTTTAAGCCGCTATTTATCACTTACTTTCATATACCTTATGTACGTTATACCATTTCTCTCCCCAGTTGCAGAAGCCCTGTGTTGTGCACCTCACCCTTCCCTCCATGGCAAAACAGACAGGAGCCAGCTGACAGCAATCCGCTTCTTCTTTCCAGCACACATGTGATTTCTGATCAAAAGCCAGCAGCTTCGTTGGCAGGAAAAGACTGAAAAATATCATTGCAATTAATGTGGAGAAACTTGAAGCTACAACACTATCAGCAATTCCGCAGAATGAAACATAAAAGTGCAAAAAGACTAAGCGATGCTTTGCAAGCCATATGGGTGTTTTTTTTCAGGGACTGCTGGACAATTTTTAATAGACCAGTTGGATGGGCAAATTCCTGTGATTTTAGGGCAGGGCATGGGATGACAGAAAGTCTGCTAGATGGGCATCTCTGGTGGAAAAAGGAAAAGAAAAGGAAGGTGGATATCAGAACCACAGAGGGTTTAATACTGCTGGGTTAATGCAGACAAAAACTCTTTAATGGCAATCTGCCTGGGTTGGGGTTGCAGAAACTCAGTCAAATTCAGAAGCAGAAGAGTGAGATCAATACAGAGCAGAGTACCAATTAACATCCCTGGTTTTCAAGAGCATCCTTCATTTGTCCTCTAAAATTTCCTTTGTCTCTGTCACAGTTCAATAGACAGCACTGAAATTTCCCTTATAAGTTATGAAGCAGGTTGCAGCTAGCAGGAGAAGCAACACCATATACATTAGAAAAACAACTTCGAAGTTTAAATATGTATGGTTCCTTGCCTTACATCAGAGATTTACTCGAGAAACAGACATGATTTGTTAAGTAAATGCATTTTTAATTCTCCTCAGAGATATGTTTCCTTAAAATATATTGTATATCCTTGTATATATAATATGGACATCTTAGGGAGAATACAAACAAACTGCATTGAAGACAGAAAATGCTTATATCAGTGTCTTCCTCTGAGAGCCAGGCAGCTACAGCTACAGCATCTCTCTTCATTCCCCTTCCCCCCAAGCGCCCCGGCAAACATTTAAAAAGCAAAGTTGCAGCCTGAACGTAGAATTTCACGACTCCAGTTGGTTGGGTTTAGCTGCTTACATTACCTTGTTCCTTTTTCAGGGCAGGTCTCCACTGCAGGGCTGAACCGGCCAGCCAGGCTGAGTTTTATCCCTTGCTCCTTTACGTCCCTCCCTTCCTTTTTTATGAAATCTTTTGCATTTTTGCTCCCTATGGGGAACGCTGGAGAAACACGTCAAACCAACAAGCGGAGATGGCAGCAGCTGGCCTGCAAGCAGGGCAGGAAGCCCAGCTGCACCGCAAACAGGCGCCGCATGCTTGTGGTCGCTAAGGTCCACTTGTCATTTCGTCACGGGGCGAGTCTTGCTCGGCAGCCATACCTGCCAGCCTGGAGGATGTGACACAGCCAGCCCAAGCCTTGAGCAAGCCATCAGCCCCTTCCTACCTCTGCAAAACATTCCCCTGCCTCACCAGGCTGCTGGGGGGCTGCATTTTGCATAGTAGTGTTTTTTATCTCCCATCTTAGAATCATAGAATCATAGAATGGTTTGGGTTGGAAGGGACCTTTAAAGGTCATCTAGTCCAACATCCCTGCCGTGGGCAGGGACATCTTCAACTAGATCAGGTTGCCCAAAGCCCTGTCCAGCCTGACCTTGAACACTTCCAATGATGGGGCATCCACACCCTCTCCGGGCAACCTCTTCCAGTGTCTCACCACCCTCGTCATAAAAAATTTCTTTATGTCCAATCTAAATCTACCCTCTTTCAGTTTAAAACCATTGCCCCTTTTCCTGTCACTACAGGCCCTTGTAAAGCCTTTCTCCATCTTTTTTATAAGCCCCCTTTAATATATTGAAAGGCCACAATAAGGTGTCCCTGAAGCCTTTCTTTTCCAGGCTGAACAGCCCCAACTCTCTCAGCCTTTCCTCATAGGAGAGGCGTTCCATCCCCCTGATCATTTTCGTGCCCCTCCTCTGGACCCACTCCAACAGGTCCGTGTCTTTCTTATGCTGGGGGGTCCAGAGCTGGACACAGTACTCCAGGTGGGGTCTCACCAGAGCAGAGCAGAGGGGCAGAATCACCTCCCTCCACCTGCTGGCCACGCTTCTTTTTATACAGCCCAGGATACGGTTGGCCTTCTGGGCTGTGAGCGCACATTGCTGGCTCATGTCCAGCTTTTCATCCACCAGTACCCCCAAGTCCTTCTCGGCAGGGCTCCTCTCAATCCATCTTCAGTAACAGAGCACTTTGGAGGAGGAAAGTGTGACTACCTGGAATTGCACAGGTATTCATAATGATGGCAAAAATAATGAGGAATAACGGCTGGGAGTACTTAGCAGCCTGTTCACTGCCAGAAGCACCACAGAAAATTCACATTGCTTCAGGACTGGATGCTCTAGGGTCTTTACAGATCCTACCAGAGCAATTTCACCTAAGCAGTGGCCTGTTCTAGATAGCCATCTTTCCCTACATTTCCCCTAATGAGTTGTCCTGGTTTCGGCTGGGATAGAGTTAATTTTCTTCCTAGTAGCTGGTACAGTGCTGGGTTTTGGATTTAGGATGAGAACAATGTTGATAACACACCAATGTTTTAGTTGTTGCTAAGTCGTGCTTACACTAGTCAAGGACTTTTCAGCTTCCCATGCTCTACTGACTGAGAAGGCTGGAGGTGCACAAGAAGCCGG
>NW_008794709.1:1467651-1497285 GCF_000699145.1 Aptenodytes forsteri
TGCACTGTGCATCACTTGCTTTGTATATTCTTCTTCTTAATATTATTATTACTATTATTATTATGATGATGATTATGATTGTATTTCAATTATTAAACTGTTTTTATCTCAACCCATGAGTTTTCTCACTTTTACTCTTCCGATTCTCTCCCCCATCCCGCCAGGGGCGGGGGGGGGAGTGAGCGAGTGTCTGGGTGGTGCTCAGTTGCTGACTGAGGTTAAACCACGACATGAGCACATCAGCTCAGGTCACTCTGGCAGGGGCAATGTGCTCCCAGGCACTATTTTCCCAAGGGAAGTGGGGGACATCCCAGCCACGGACAGGTCATGCAACAGCAGGCTTCAGGAAGGTGGCAACGCTAATTGCTCTGTATTAATTTAATTAATTTTTGTTAATTGCTCTGGTGAGAGCAGCCTGCTGTCAGCTGTACCTTCTCCCTGTGAGGGGTTGAATCGCTGGATTTGTTCTGAGTAGGAACCAAAAAATCGATTGTCCTGAGCAGGGGTGGCTGAGGTGACCAGGGTGATGCCAGGGACAGTGGTACACCCCAGGCAGCAGCGCAGCGCAGCGCAGCCAGCCAGGGGCACCCAGCCATCCAGCCCCCGTGTATCACTGCCCTGAGAAGGTTTTACGGCTGACGCTTTGTCCAGGGGAGCAATTGCCCATACTTGAAGGTTTTGAGCTGCAGCATGCAGAAGCCGATGTGTGGCCCATGAGACTTGCATTCGGGGAGTGAGCTCTGCCTCTGCAACTCCTCCTCCCCATCACTCGGTGCCCTGCACCATACCAAGGGGTTTGACCTCAAGCTCGCCCGGCCCCCTCCCATCTTTCGGTGAGAGGGGGTCCTTTGCCTGGCTATTTACTTGGCAGGGCTCCAGCTGTGCACAACCTTACACACGTGTTAGTCCTACTTACACATCTGGCCAAAGTCACCAAACTACAGACATAAGATACTCCATAAGAAAATCGTGTTCAAAGAGCAGTCAAAGTCACCAAACTACAGACATAAGAGACTCCATAAGAAAATCGTGTTCAAAGAGCACGAGACAGATTTTTCTGCAAGCTATCACTTTGCTGCTTCTTTGGGAAAGAGGCCTGTCTACATAAATAAGGGCAAAAATTAATTAAAGGGGGGGGACAGGAACAGGGAGAGGTGAGTTACAATCTCCATTTCCAAATTCAGCCCATTCTGTCCCACAGCCAGATTCCACTTTAGCTACATTGGGTTAACGTTTGGGGTCAGACTTGGTAGCAATGTATGTATAGCAATTCAGCTGGAAATCTAAAATGTGATCAGACCTGGTGAAAGCAAGCTTACTGGTATTTATTCCTCATTAAGTGCATGACCTGAACAAAGCCACCTTTACTTTTTTCCCCACATCACGTTTTGTTTAAGTTTATAGGGTGTTACAGTGATTCCACCATGCTGCACCCATCATATCATTTCACGATTCTGAAGAAAGAAATCGTATTTGATTTTGTCACCTGAATTTCATTTATTGCCAGAGACAGATTGCTGGCGCTTCTGCACTTTGTTGTAGGTTTATATGAGAAAGGCTTTTGAGATGAGGAACAACGAGGGGTCAGGATTTCCATCCAGAGCCATATTTCTAGAGCGCTTTATCATTTATAAAAATTCACTCCAGCCAAGAAGTAGATTATTTTTACTTATTGATACAATTGGTAATTCTTGTATTTCAGAACTGTAAAGGAAAACGCTCATCGTAGATGTATATTCTGCTCATATGCTTTCCAAGGACACGGATCAGTGAGTAGCAAAACGGTTAGGGAAACAGATGAAGGATTTGGGCACGTAGAGCAACAGGAGGGATGTTTTCTCTGTGCCCACCACTCTGGGTGAGCAAGGGACACGGGTTCTGTTTTGAAGCCTGCCTGCCGCACAACTGAGACACAGCCATTTTGGCCCAAATCCAAAAGTGAGGAGCTGCAGCACCCTGCAGGTACCCTCCAGCAGGGTCAGCGGGGTTTGGTTAGGGGTTGCCAGATCCGGCAGCCTGAGAGAGGAGAGGCCACCACAGCTCCACTCCCGCAGGTCCAACCGGTAGCACAGCTGGGCATATATTCCCAGTAGGCACACACACAAACACAGGTGTGTATACACCACATACATAGATAGATACACACGGCCAGCCACACGGATCAATACAGAAACACTCAGCATTCACACAAACACATGCAGCACCAACAGCCTTGTCCTGTTCCCTTCTCAGCCTGATCAGGGTGAAAATCTATTGGGGGGGGGGGAAGTGTATGAATACAATGTGGATCCCGGTAGCTGCCCATAGATACTCAGCCTGCCCAGCTGCTGGCACTGGATCCTCTCACCTCCAGTTGCCGCCTGTGCAGACACACACACACACACACAGAGGTCTCCCAGCAGACCCCAGTTGGCCAGGACCCCTTGGGTCGCCAGCACCTCCAGCTTCCCGATGCACAGGACACATGCACACTCAGCCCAGACTTACAGCCACTTCCATACCAGTCTCCCTGGCCATTCACCCTTCCAGCCAGCTAGTCCAGCTTAGTATTTGCTCCTCATCACACACCAACATACACACCCAGACTGGTTCCAGTTGCCCTGACATACACACCCAGACTGGCTCCAGTTGCTGGCACCATGGATGCCCGGATGCGTGTGACCCCCAGTCCCACTCCAGCAGCTGGCACTTGCACCCTGTACACACAGGCGCACACACTGATAGGGAGTCCCTCACCCAGGAAAAAAGAGTTTAATAAGGAGACAGGACAGACTGCAATGGTCAGGAGCAGACAAGCATCCTGGCCAGCCACTGCTTACCCGTGACCTGTCCCTGTTAAACCCTTATCCCTCTATTTTCCCACGCTTGTTCCTCCCCAGACCACCTCTACCCCTCCCTGTCCTCACCTTTGGTTCCTCCCCAAAACCTCCCATAATAAGTCTTGTGCGATCCCAAGATGCTCATCCCCTGCACCTCACGATGAGTCCCCTACCCCCAGGCAGGGACCCCCTCAGTCTGTGAGACATCCTGGAGACAGCCCGGGGAGGAGCCAGGGCAGGGAGTTTTTTGGGTTCCCCCACCTGCGTGTGTGGAGATGAACCTCTTATCACCTATCCTAACAGGGCAGAGAGACCAAAGGGTCAAAAATATGAGAGGAGAGGGAAAGGGCTAAGATATTCTGGAACTGACACCAATAAAACAGTGAAGAGCCCTCTAGGCTGTGGTGATGAAGTTTTCAGCCTCACAGCCTCCTCCAGTAGCTAAGGGGAGCCAATGCAGCCTATAGTAATAAAGTCTAACACTCACGACTGCAGAATTTGCAGTGAGCCAGGGAATGTATCTTACTGTGCTGCACCATTTTCCTTTCTGTCCCCAGCCAGGGCTCTCTCCATTCACCAGAGCGGAAATGTTCCCTCCCTCCAGGGTTCAGTACCTCAACATTTTGCCAGCTTCTCACCCAAAACCATCCCTGACAAAACACCTGCAGAAACAAACAGCAGAGCATTGTAAATAAATGCTGTATAGCCCTATTCCCTCCTCTGAGACTGCCTTAGAGGAAAGTTAAGGCTTGCATAAAAAAGGCACCTTTCCCCAATACACCATGATCATAGCAATTCGCTTTCCAAAGGCCAATTCTTTCAGCTCAGGTCTTCTCAAGTATCCCCTTGGATAAACTCAGGCTCAAAATTGTGCTTCATTCTTCCTGGATCTGGAAATAAATGCATTAACAACAATTTCAAAATCAGCCAGTAAAGATCTGAACTCCAGGCTGGGGTTTCCATCCCCTGGGTCTCTGTAGGGTGAAAGACCTCAGGGCAAGGATTCATACAGCACCAAACACACTGCCACTTCCATCTCCGCTAGAAGCTCTAGGCCCTACTGTGGTTTGATAACAGTAACACTAGAGCAACAGAAGATTATATCCTAGCACTATAAAATCACTCTTCTTGATATAAATGTTGTGTTGTGTTGATAATCCTCAAAGCCTATCTACAGTCTTTTTTCTAGTTCTTCCATCAGCAGCAGGACTAACAAAGCCTGGTTCCTTGCATTCCCCGTGCCCTCTTGTGCAATACCTTCCCATGCCCTCACACCCTGCTCCAGACCCCACCAAAATGTTCTGCCCCTTCTCTGTCTCTACCCTCCCACCAGGGTAGAGGTATGACTGGTCATGGGGCCGTGCGAATGGTGCTTGGGGAGGTCAGCAGATGTCAAACAGACTGACAGTTTTTCCCTCTAGTCCTCTATTCAGCTAATGGTTTTCAAAAATCTTAAAGAACTGAAGCTGCTGAAACTTCTACCTCTCTGGCAAATTCAGCTGAAGGTGACAGAAAGTTCAAAACTTTTGGCAGAAAGGGGAATGGCTGGACGGACATGGCATGACTATATGAACCCAAATTCTTTGGGAAACCAGCTAATAAAAAATACTGACTTTCCAGAAAGAGGCTATGAGAATATTCCTCCAAGAAGATGACAAATTTTAAAATTTGGTCCAATCCCTTTGTAGGAGACAGGCTGTACAACGGGAAAGGAGAGCTCCTCTGGCGTAGTGAAGACCACAGCTGGTGCCTAACAGGTATGAGGGGTTTGGAGAAGGTGTAACCAATGCGTGATGGCACTTGTGTCATTCTCAGCTGCCCCCCCAATCCCAGCAAGCTGTGACTAGCCAACATGCCCTAAAGCAGCTCTGCAACGTCTTTAACTATGTGGGGGCGAACAGCCGCACCGCCCCCTCTCCTGGCTGGGTGTCACACAGATGGCTCTGCCGTGGGCGCAGATAACTGAGTGCGGTTGGGAACTTAAGCCTAAAATTACTGATGACTTATCCAGTCAGTCTTGCTCATAAGCCAAAGCCATATAGAACCTCATTTCCTAAGCAGAGGGAACTCTTGGGGAACAGGAAACTTTCCTGATGGAGAGGAAAAGGGGTATTGACTCTGAGATCTTGAGATCCCAGCCTGCTCGAGTTTGTACCCCTTCACTCAGGGTGGTTGGGTGGAGGGTGCCTCAGACCCCCCTGTCTTCAGGGAGAGGATCCCGTAAGTGCATCTCCTTCAAAAAACAATTTTGAGTGGATTAGTGAATGTTAGTTTACCCAGGCACGGTGATTAAACTAAGCCTGAATCAGTATTGCCTCCAGAGGCACCTAAAGAAAAGCTTATTGCTTCAGTTTTCTCCTCTTCCATAAATTGCAGAGCAACCTCAGGAGAAATTAACACAAAAATACCTTCTCCTTACGTTCTCCACTGTAGGGAAATACTTGGATTTCTGAGGGGTTTTTGCAAGATCTGCAAATAGATTTGCTGCTGACCACAGTCAGATCTCTCTGTTGAAAAGTGAAAAACTAAAGACGGAAGGACAGAAACTCAGGTGGATCAGTTGGCACAGCACGCCTCAGGTCAGCAACGCCTAGCCCTGCACGCGTCAGGATAATCTTCTCAGAAACCTTCGTCCAGGGCAACACCTTCATAGCACTTCAGATGTTTCACTCTTTGTTTTTTTTAATTAACCACCTGTCTCTTAATTTTTTCCCTTGCTCCCAAGGATGCCGCACAATCCTATTTCCCCTCAGATTCGATGGAAACGGGCATACGCCATCTTCACATTTTCTGGATGAAGTGGAAGTGCAGCACCCAGCACTAGGCAAGGCACGGCAACACAAGATTCACTCTGGGCAATGCCACAGCTGAATTTAAATGTTCAGCTGCTTATGAAACACATGTTTGATAAAGAATGAGAGACTAATGAAGACAGCATGACTCTGAGCGAGCACAAATCTTGCCACCTTGGATTTTAAACCAACATGTCAGTTAAAGATTTGAATGAGGTCAACTGCAGTGACCCAGCTAAACAAGATGCAATTAAGAGTAGGCTGACCTCTCTTACCCTTCTTCCCCCCAACCTCCTCTTCTTCTGTGTACACTTACTGCTCCTGGGGCAAAAAAGAAAAACGATTAGCACTAATTAGGTCTTACTTAACGTGGTCGTTTAAACAGTTAACTCTTCTCTTTCCTGCTGCGTTTTTAACATATGCGCCACACCCTGTTTATGGCTGATAGGGAAGGATCTGAATGCTTTTAACATCCTCTTTTAGCAGGTCTTTTGCTCTGTCGTTACAGAGAATGCTGTCTAAAGCAAGCCGAGTGCCTATAGGTGACACCATACAGTTAACGCTTACATGGAAGGAATACTCTTGAGGAAAGTCCTGATCCTGAAGGGCATCCTGTGGGATATATTCTATAAATCAAATATGTCTAACAAAATCTATGGCTATTTTCTGCCTCCGTGCAACACACCATTCCCTAGAGAAGCTGGTACTCTGATGGTTGGCAGCTAAGAGGAATAGGAATAATTGCAGGCTGCTGCCACCTCTGTCTCAGAAAGTCTATAGCCTTTTACCATCGACTGTCGGGAATATTTGCTTGCTTGACAGTATGGGAACGGGATATACAGAAATAAATGTTATATCCACCGATAAATACCAAAAACATACATAAGCAACAAGACGCTTAAAAAAAGCGTAAATAAAACTCGTGTGCATTCATGGTACTGCCTGTTGCTGTGCACATGCATGAATGTGGGTGTTGAATGCACACCTGGCTGTGAGAAGGATGTAGCTGAAGTGGGGTCTGTGTTGGTCAGGGACTCTCTGTGCTGCCCGAGGAACTGGCTGCTAAACTACCTATCATCTGTCCTTCACATAAATAAATGTATTTATATAAAAATAAATTTATATAGATGATATTTATAAGAGTAAGTTGAACAGAGAGTCCTTAGTGTTTGGCATGTTTGTCTCATGACAGTAGTGGCACATGGAGGAGAAAACCTGGCGACAGCCCCTCAGCCGATGTAAATGCTGCAGGGATGGCAGGTGAGGCAGCGCCTGGGAACTGAAGGTGTTGCTGGGTATACGCGATATATAAATGCGATGCAAAGGGGACCGTCTAGCACACTGCTAAACACCAGGGATGTGTAACTACCCAGAGAACTATCCAGCTTTATGGATTAGGATACTTTCGGAGGATTTCAGGGTTGTCACTCTGTGCCCACTGTAATGATTCCTGGGTTCTCACACTCCATCACAAAAAATTTCCCCTACCTCCCAGTTTTAGGCTTCATTTTTGTTTTGAAAACAGAACTTGGGTAAGTGGACCAACCTCACTCTCACCTCAGAGTATTTTAGGTCTTGTCACGACCCCACAGACCAGAGGGAATCTCAGTGGAGGGAAACTTCAGTCCAGAATTTAAAAGCGTTTACTTTGCTCCTGCTGCTTTTCCTCTATCTTCTCTCCTCCTGGTGTGTATTTTCTGCCCTACTGGCTGTGGTGCTGCATACTAATAGAGCAATACTTGGCCCATCCCCAGAGGAAGTTGCACGCAGGTTTATTGGGGAACAGAGGAGCGAAAAGGAATTTCAGCACATCCAATAACTCTCCTACCAATGGGATGCCTTCAGGTAACAGCAGACAATTTGATTCCAGCCATTTCCTATTGTTATACCACTGCTGAAAAAGCACGACCTCCAAAGAAACGTGTCCAACATCCTCTCCCTGATTATACTGCAACGCTTACAAAACTATAATGTTTATGTGTTTCTTAAAAGTGCTTGAAGAAGGAGGCCTGTCTTGCTACATCCCCTCTGCAGATTTTGTTTCTTGCTGTGAAGACGCAGATGAGAAAGGCTGGGCTCACCTTCCAATACAGATAGGAAGCGATCTCCTTCAGGGTGTAAGAAGAGTGGCAGGAGGTTTTTATTTTCATTCTTCATGCGATTATTATCAGCTCGTTAGCAGCACTAGTTTGGGATTGCGTAGTAGGCTTGGCCAGAGAAGCCTTCTGCCCCACAATCATTTCCTTTTCGTTCCTCAGGCCAGTGCAAAGGCGATAAAGAAGCAGACGCTCATATTCGGCTGAGTGGGCCAAGGAATGTATTTGGTGTTCCAGGTCAACTACAAGTGGGTAAACCCCAAATTACAAGTAGCTAAGCACTGTTTATTGTTATTTATCCTTGCCTCCACCTCTCGGGGCGGGGTGTCTTTCTCCCCCGGCTGCCAGCTTGCCGGGCGGAGCGACGGCCGCATCGGAGCAGCACTGCCGCCCTCTCTCGGCCCTGCACGCTGGAGAGCCCCTCCAAACCCTCCGCATTTGCAGCACGGGCAGCCACTAGCCAACAAACAAGGAAAAAAAAAAGACAAAAAGACAAAAAAAGACGAAGACGGACGGAAAAAGAAAGACGAAGAAAGGCGAACAAAAAAAGACGAAGACAGACAAAAAAGACGAAGACAGATGAAAGACGGAAAGATGGAAAGAGATTTTAAAAAAGAAGAAAAAACAAGGAAAGAAGGAAAGACGAAACAAAAAAAAAGAAGAGAAGAAAAGGAAGAAAAGGAAAGAAGGAAGAAAAGGAAAAAAGGAAAAAAGGAAGAAAAAAGACAATGAAAAGGCGACAAAAAGGCAACGAAAAGGCGAGGAAAAGGCGACAAAAAAAGGAAAAAAGAGAGAGAGAGTGTTCTTCACTGAGGGGGTGGTCAAGCACTGGAGCAAGCTCCCAGGGAAGCAGTCATGGCCCCAAGCCTGCCGGTGTTCAATAAGCATTTGTACAACGCTGTTAGATACGTGGTTTCACTTTCAGATTGCCCTGTGTGGAGTCAGGAGTTGGACTCTGTGATCCTCGTGGGCCCCCTCCAACTCAGGATATTCTATGATTCTAAGTATTAGTACTAAAACTCAATTCAACTTAGTTATAATACTTGCAGGAGAGGATCTCAAAATACTGTGCAAATGCTAACATTTAACAAAGTGATAGAAGGGAAACAGACATTTGTCCTACTATCATTTTTCTCATTAGATATTTCGTTTTTAAAAGAGCATCAAATTAAAACAAGGACAGACTGTATTAGCTACCAGCAATAAAACAGTATCAGACTGACCAATTCTTGCTTCTGGGGCGGGGAACATGTTATGCCACGCACTGTATAAGACAGCAACGTGGAAGACAGACAGGGAAGGGATACAGAAAACATCATCTCCATCTCACAGGTTCAGAAGAGAGGCACGAGACGACTAAAAGGAACACCCAAAGTGGCTTGTGCACTGGACTGAGCTGGGGATATGGCACCAAACCATAAGCATTTTGATCTGCTCCAGCATGGCATTTCCAGGAAGCAGGAGAGGAGATGTGTGCAGATGTCTCTGTGCCATTTTTACTCGTAGGGATTCTGGAGGAACAAAGACTTTCCTCCTTCTGTCATAACTGCCTGGAGGTTCTCCTGACCTTTTTTTCCCCTCCCATTTTCCCAGGTGATTAAAGTGTGCAGTCAGAAGGCATGACTATAATGCCAAGAAGCCAGCGATTTTAACAGCACAAAAGGATAATTGCATAATACTTCAGGCCATATTAGTTTCAGCACGGACTGACCCTCAGCTGGGGATGACAGAGCACCAACAGCTCCCAGCACAATGACTGACAGAACTGGGACATGGCAAATTGCACTTTCGAAGCCTGCAGCAGAACAAGAGCTAGGGGATACGCTTTGCATTAAAAGCAGCCATGCACTATATTCTTAGAACAAGGATAAAGTAGGACAGCCCATGACTACCTCCCTTCTAAACCATTTCACTTGAAACATTTTCCATCCTCCTCTCATTCTTCTCCTTTGCTAGTCTGTAAAAGACAGTTGTCTGTACTAGTGTAATGTTATATTCTTACACTACAGATTTGTACTAAATTAAAGAGATTTTGCTACCTGCGAACGTCACATTAATTGAAAGAACAGCTTAGAGCATGACATCTATCGATGGGTGAGCAAAGAGACTGCTTTTCCTCCCCTCAACTCAACCCTGCAATTGAGCCTCTACATTATTGCTGTGTTGTTCCTGTACAGACTAAGGCACAATCGAGGCACCCAAATGTTCAAGGTTTTGACCCCCCCCAAATCTTTGCTCACACCTCCACTAACTGGGTGGTTTGTAACATTCCCAGCCTGTACGTGCCTGGTGCAGCCCCAGTGTGAGCAATTGGAAGGCCACAAGTAAGATCCTGAGTGGTAAAGAACCTAGGGTTAGCCAGAAGTAATCATTTAGCATAGCTGAAATTTAGGTTGTCCCATGGGTTTTCCCCCTGGGCAGGGGACTCAGCTTCAGGACTGTTTCTGTATTTTTGCCAGTTATTATTTAGCTTTAAAAGATGACTAAAAAAATAGTTGCTGCTGTTCCCACGGGTCCCAGGAACTTTGTGCTCTCTTCTCTGCTGCGGTGTGGCTTCCCCTCTTCCCACGGGTCCCAGGAACTTTGCGCTCTCTTCTCTGCTGCGGTGTGGCTTCCCCAGGCAACATTCCCCCTGTGGGATATCCCAGGGCCTGAGGCACAGAGCCCTCTCCTGGGAAGGGAGCTTGAACCCATCCAGAGTGGGAACTGAAGGAAGCCCAACATCTCTCGTTTTCCAACTGCTATTACGAAGACGCGTACGCTTATACATCCCCCTTATTGCCACCCAGCTTCCACCAGGCACTGTAGATGTGAGAGCAACACGTAGAACAGAGGGCCTGCGTCTTCACTCCGAGAAATGAGGATTTACTAACCCAAACTCTCTTCTTCTGTCATTGCTATAACGTATTCGAGTTCTGGAGGCATGATTAAACTCTAAGTTTCCTGTTAAACTCTAGTGTCCTGTTCCTGTGCCTCGTTAAAAAAATCAGTATTCATTTCAGCTCGTGCTGACAGCTGATACCGTAATATTAAACTAACATTTTTATTTTCAGAGTGTGCTTTGAACAGAGTAGCCTTAACTTCAGAATTATTTTAACAGTTCATTTCCTAAAAATAACTAAATCACTGTTTCCAGACATTACATCCATATACAAGCTGACTCACAGCATGAAGTTTCACTGAAGCCATGGCATGGCCGCAGTGAATTCAATGCAAAATAAACTCAGTTTACATAAAGACCACCCTCAGTGGAAAAATACCACCAAAACCTACACAATAAAATAGGAAAAAAACTTGTAGAATTATTTAACAATCAGCCTAAAAGCACAGGCAGTCTGGAAAAAGGATATTAATGTCTTCAATTCTTGAATGGCTCTAGAAAATTCTATTAGCAGGGATGGAATTTTCTATTCAATTACATAGGGAGATTTAAAATATATAAAGGTAATTACAAAACTTCTGTTGGATTTTGCTTACAGCATGGTCAAAAGAGACTATGATTTAACTGAGACTAGAATTTCAGACATGCTTTTACATGTTTTTAGTGTTGCTCCCTGCAGATCCATCCTGTACAGATCAGGTTATTTACGGATTAAGTGCCGGGAAACAAGAGAGGTTACAATATGAACTATGTTCAAAAACCTGGAATTAATTTTATAACTTTTGCTAAGAGAATTAATAACACAGCACAATTGGCCCAAGGTCTATAGATCTGCTTGTAATTACTACTTTCTACTATGACAACTTTCAATCTACTACCATATGTGTTTCCATTGATTCACGACAACGGAAACATCACTCTAGCTCAATACTGTTAAATGCCATTTTCAGAACAGGAAATACAAGCTTTGAAGTGACCAATGAAATGGAGCGATTATGTAGTTTAGTATTTGCTTTGTGCAGTTTGAGAGAATTGTTACAAATTCCTTTAAACACTACAAAATGGGAAGTACTGTGCATAAGACGTAAGTTAATTTAAACCTGCTTTGCCATAATTATGTTATGCAGTTGACGAAGTTTTGATATAATCAATGGTACGGAGGTCCCAAAGTATAATCGTAAATAGTCACTACATAAAATATCACTTTAAAATATGAGTTACACACTGTAAGAATCCTAGTGTATCAATAATCTTATATCACTAAAGAGTAAGTTGATAAAGGATTTTCTTTCACACAATTCTTGCCTCTCCCTTCCATCACAGTGCTAAACCCACGTTAGCTGTGCCTGCACTACTAGAGCCGGGAGACTGCGAGCAGGAGAAGCGACCAAGATTGGCGTGTCAATGAAGGCACCAGATGCCACTGATGCATCTTCCACACTACAGTCCTCAGGCACCACAGCAGAACCAGGAACTCTCCCGGCTCCGAGTTTTCCTAGTAAAGACAGATTTGAAAAGGCAAAGCCACTTCCCTAAGTGATAAAAACAAAACGCTGATACATTCTATTGTCAAGTAAGCCTGTAAGATCAGAACTGCGCAGTGTTAACGTTAAGCTACTTTATTCTGGTTATACAGTCCTTTGGACAGATCACATTCAACTGTTCATTTAGCCTAGCACAGATCTCACTTAATTAATCCACAGAGTAAATTCTTTCCAACAACTGTTTTAATGCAGTGTTAATGAAGGCCCCTAATTTAATCTTCTGCCCCTCCATTTAAAAAGTGATTTTTAAATATCGTCGAAAGACAGCACTTGGATTAATAGTTCACTGCAAAGACTTCCACTGAGAAGAAAACAAGAAGGTAAAAGAAAAAATACCCCTTAGCCCCAAACACACAGAAAGGATACAAAAACATGCCAAATAAAGGTTTGTAACAGATTTTACTTGCAGAAAAGCAACATTTTAGCATCATTTCACAATAAAAAGGTAAGATCTGTTTGGTGTTATACAGACATGGTGTATCAACTCAGAATGCAACAGGTAAAGCATACTGTAATACTCGGTATGAAAGGTATGAGACACACTGTTGTGTTTAGCCAATTACTCCTGGTGCCTCTTTGTGGATACTTTCTTAATTACAGGTCCTCTCTGCTTCATATATGTCAGCAGTAGATTTTGGAATATAAAAACTGGAAGCGTTAAAATACACTGAAACGTGTCTGGAAAAATCAAACCCAGGACCAATTTCTCACTACACAATAATAGCTCTACCAGATCATTGAAACAAATGGCACCTTGTATGTAAACTATCTATCCCATCATTCTACTCCCCTTTATATAAAAAAAGGAAAAAATTTGTCTTGATATAGAAAATTGTTCCATCTTCTTGCTTCTGCATTCATGCAACTTCATTATCAGGTTTCTTTATCCAGATATTAAACTGTAAAATTAACAATTACTTATCGTGGGGCTTTTCCACCATCTTCAGTGCTAATCTTCCAACCATTAGCAAACTGTATATGGGAAAAAACATAGAATGAAACAATAATAATAATTTGTCAATTCATTTTCAAATACTTCCCATGTAACTGGTGCATAGAAAAAAAAAAAGGTAAACTGAGATGGAGTGAATCATATTTTGTATAATTAAGCAAATAAGAAATCACACATAGGAGGTTAAAAAAAAAGTATAATGCGTTGTACCTGACACCAGCAATTAGCCCTGCAGGCATAAATTTTCCAGAGTTGTAAAATCTTGTTCCCATGACGGCAGTCAGTGTTCCAGATGTAACTTAAACGAGAGATTATACAGTCCAATCAGCAGAGATGCATGTGTGCGAGAGAGATGCTACAATTCAAAACTAACAGAACAGAGAGAAGTAGCAGCATCAAGTAAAAAGTGAAACAGGGTTATTTCATGTGATGGACTAAAAGAGTCAATGAACTCTGTAAATTTTGGAATGAGTCAGTATGTGAAGAGTAAATCAAGTTCTAGCAGACAGTGCACACACTTGTGTGCTTCTGCACACACTCCTCAAATTTCTTTGTCAAAATGTGCTTCTTTGGAGACTGGAAATAATCTATGCTACACTGCTCTGGAACTGACTCCTTCCCTGTGCACAGGCAAATCACTAAACCTGTGCACGTAATTCCCCCACTTCTCATAAAAGGGAGATAGCATTTTCTTGTCTAACTTGTAGTAATGTTCTGAGAATTAACTAATTTATGTTTGCAGAAGACTTCAAAAGGGAAATGTGCCATGTTAAGTGCTAAGCGTTACCAATCCATTTCAGCCCTGGACCACCTTCTACTAAAATCAGAGAGTTAAAGCTATCCACCCCGACCACTTGACAAAGAGACAAGAGCCAGGTAGTTTCACTGAGCCAGTAAAATAGAAAGGGCAATGCCTGGAACACTGTATCTCAAAGACAGACAGAATTCCAAAAGAACTATACAGAAAACCTACTGATTAAATCCTTAGCATGCATCTACTACCCAGTGGTAACAGCTACACATTAACACGTTGTTCCAACCTCTCATTTTCTACCATTGCTTCTATGCGATGGCTGGTTCTGCAGGACCCAGCTCATCTTCAATCCTAGCCGTGGCATCCTTCCTCCCTACCACCACCCTAAATATTGTGCTTGACATCTAACAGTCTCATATAAGTAGATACGTAAAAGACTGGGACCACAGTCTAATACACAAGAAAGAACTAAAATACTTCAGTATTCAAATACCTCAAGCTCTACAAAATACACACACCTCACTAAATGTAATTTTATCTAAGACAGCAGTAGAACACACCTTCTCCAAAAACTTCAAAGCATGAAAAGGAGGAGGAAAAGACTCCATATGCTACTGAATTATAGAAACGTATCCATCTCTCACATTTGGGAAAATACTTTGTCTCACTCCTATTAAGCTTGCTATATTTGCAGTTTATTCCAGTTATTTAGGCTTGACCATGCACAGCTTTTGACCTATCCAGTAGATGTGAAAGTGGACAATGCTGAAGTGGAACGAAAGGCTGGGCCTTCCCCTTTTACTTCTGACTTTGGCATATCAAAGAGCTACATGCTATGTCACCGCTTCAGTGAACAAATGCTACCGTCAGTGACAGCTCCTTAAGCACTGACTAAGCAGTGACTCTCTGCAGTTATCTTCTCAAAGTCATGAAGAAAGGAAGCTCCAGTTCTGAGAAGAAGGAAGAAGAAACTGCATTGCTGAAGCTTGCTTCTCTGTTAAATCTCCCCAGGCGTGCAACACCTTTGTAATTCCACATATTTGTCACATATAAAAATAAGCCAATCACAGTCTCTGCCATTTTCAGCGATAATAAAATAGCCTGCTAGGGGTATGGGCAATCTGCAGGGAAATCACACTTCCCAAAATGCTCCAGCCTCCTGCAGGATGCTGAAAGTAGGATCCAGCCAAAAAGAGGACAGACAGAGGTCAGACATCCATTTACTAGCACTTCCCTTGCACTATGATCCTTCAAACACACCAGCACGAGACAGGTGCATGGTGGCAGCCACCAATTCAGCCAAGCCTGGGGACTGAAACATAGCTAGTGCTAGAGGACTGTCATGCACTGATGTCTTCTACAGATCAGGAGAGGAGAGGATACTACTAACACAGATACTGGCCAAAGGATCACACAAAACACATGCTCACAAGTACCTGAGATACAGCAGCCTAAGAAGTGTCAGGCATCAGCTGAGCTGCAGGAATTATCTACATATATTTTCTCAGCCCATTCAATTGCAAGGTACCCTAACTTACTAGTGAATGCAAAAAGTTCAAGTCATGTTATTTTGCAACTGGCATGAGTTTTAGGCACGCACAAGTTAAAGTGATAGGTGATAACCATCCTAACCTGATTGCAACCCTGAGCTCTATATGGTAAATGGCAGAAAGACAACAATTGCATTTTGGAGATTCACACCATACTACATAAAAGTTTTTAAACACAAAATGCTGATTTTTTTTTTTTTTTTTGCTGAAGGATAACAGTATTTGATTTGATTATTTTTTTTAAACCACGTAAGTTTCACTTTATCCTAGCACACGTTTTCCTTCACAACCTGTAGGTTTTTTAATGTCCAGAAGACAAACTCTAATGATAAATAACAGATATTTTCCTCTCCTGTTGTAGAAAAGAAACAAAAATGTAAGTTCGAACTATCACCCAAAGCACTTTGTACTTCTTGCAGAAGGTGTGCAGGAATGTAGTGAGAAATCACTGAGCAAGACACACCAAGACAAGCAGTTTTTAATATGCATTCTCAATACGTTCTTTAAAAAAATAATTAAGTAATGCTAACAGTTCACATTCCAGGGAGAACGGAGTGGAGTTTGGCCACTAATGGAGATTTTTCACTAAAACACAAGTTTAAAGATTAGATTGAAACTACATTTATAACACCATCAGTTTAACTCTTCCGCAAAGACTTTTAGGTACTCATTTTAAGTATCCAGTTATTTCAGGGTAAATATAATACTTCCTAATTAAAATTTTAAACTACTTACTCAGAGAAATCCAAACATTATTTGGATTCTGTGAGAGCTGATAGGCACCCAGTCCAGCCAAACTCCCAAAGAAAAGGCCAGCAGCTAGTGACGGGACACTACCTGAATAAGTAAAAGATAATGCATTTATTAGAAGCTCAGAAATAAACTTGCTCATCAGCTTCTCTGTTTTGTAAAACACCAACAACTTAAAAAAAAAAAAAAAAGAAAAAAAAAAGAGATGGGCATTCATTGTTATAAAGCAGATTAGAGGCTTTTTTTAAAGATATTAAGACCATGCTGATGTGCACCAAGAAACACGTTCAAATACTCTTGCATAAGATACAAATAGCATTAGTATTTAATTCTTTAACAGCAAAGCCATTAATACATTTGTGATGGAAAGAATAGTGAGAAAAGCAAAAGAATTGGTGTTTTCTTTGTGCAAACTGAAACATGTTGTTTCAACACAGTAATATCAGAATTTCTTGAGAGGCAGTAAAGTAGATGGATTAAATAGTAAGGGTTTAAGATCAGAAAACGGACATGTGGACTGAACTGGGCAGGAGGGCATTCAGACAAACAAAGAAAAAAGTTGCTAAAGAAGAGAACAGAGTCAAATAAGAGAGGTCACACCTCTTAAGTACACATCAGATCTTAAGATCCGATCCAAAGGTAACTGCAGACTTTGGAAGAAGGTTCCCTGGACTCACCTAAACTTTGGATCAAGTCTTCAGTATAAATGACAATCCCAAGCTACAAGAAGATAAAGGATACCACATCCAAATTGGCGATTTATAGATTACATCAAGTAATGAAGCGGTATGACCACTGTGAGTGGTGAATGTCCTCATTAAGGTTAAGGGAGAATTCAGGACTTAATGCTACTGAGGGTGATTCTTTATATATTCCATATTCAGGTCACTTTTAAAGGACTCGAGATTGCAAAGCTAAGCTGATAAAGATCTCCTCTCAATGTTACCGGAGGATCGCATACTGCTACCAGAAAGTAATAATTTTTCAGTCATCAACAAGGCAGCTGTAACATTGCTTCAGATCCTGCTTTTGGTATAAAAAACAAAAGATAAAGATGATAGAAAGCACCAGATATTCTTGTATATGTACAAGAAAAAGATGCACACTCTAGTAAGTGGCTGCTCTGGACAGAATACAGTTTAGCAACCAACGTGTGGTAGCTACAATTTTTTGCACAAGCCTGGGAAGCCCACAAAGGGCCATCATATTCTTCAATTTTACCTCAAGGCATTGTTTAAGCAGCTATGACACATACACTTATTAGGACAACCACACCACCTCTGGCTCAGGAAGTTCCTGAGTCTCAAAACACCGGGACCCAGAGAACTCACTAAATGAAGAGAGAAAATCAATCAATCACTCTTTGCTTGCCCTGTTCTCATATGCTTCCCAAGGCACCTACTGCTGACCACTGTCTATGTGGGTAAATAGACCTGGTTGTAAAAGAACAGATCACCATCTCAGCTCTGTAAATGAAAGTTCCATTTTCTTTTGGTTTCTTTAAGTTATTAGTAGGGATACGATAGCTTTTTTTTTTCCTTCTCCTTACAAGTCACCATAAAAGTTCCTGTTCCCCCTTCAAAAATCCTGTGACCTGGATTCCTTTGCCTCAGCATGACCATGTCCTCTCATCTGGGACCAGAGGATAAGAAAGACACCTACCATTTCATAATGGCCTCAGAGAAATACAGATGCAATTAACTCAAGTTCTCAGTATTGTCGCTCCTGCCCTAAAATCCACTCACAGCTCAAAGGATGAATCAAGCCAATAGAAAGCAGATTGGAAAAGGCATTAGCATCTATGTAGTCAAATGCACTGGTAAGATTCTTACTGACTTCAGCAATGCACCTCCGTACCACAAACACTAAGATGGCTTAGGGATTTCTCAAAGCTGAAAGAGACAGTATTGCAGCAGGGACAAATCCACAGTTCTGTCCAGAGGAGGGCAAACTCAGAAAAAGGTCAGAAAACAAAAGCGGTAGGTCAGAGGGTAAGCTTATGATGCAGAGCCCAGAAAAGGAACAAGCTTAAGGACTGATTTGCATTGTTCAGCTCTACTTGGAGAAAGGATCCTTCTGAAAACTCTCTGCAGCTTGCAGTACACTGTTACCATCAAACATTAAAATGAGAATAAAACTCCAAGGAAAAAAAATGGTGATTTATGTCATAAATAGAAATATGGCATAATAGAATGCTTATATTTAAAACAGCAGGGGAAAAAGCCTTTCTGAAGCAAACTTATGTCAGTTCACCCAAACAGCACAAAGCAGAGGCAGGATACCAGCATCCACCAGAAAGCAGATTGTGGGCTCATCAGCCCAAAGCACCAGCTCAACCCAAAAAGCACCACACCCCAACAGCAGCAAGTTATCAGCACATGGCACAAACTGATAAACTTTACTTCTGCGTGAACTTCGAGATAGGAGACTTTCGTAAAAAGCCGCCCAGCTCACACAAAGTTATTGGGGGGCGGGGGAGAAGTGAAGGAGATACAAGCGCCTTCCCGCACAGTACCTGCTTTTGCATAGCCAATGAGCCCTCCTGATGCCACCAGGGCAGCGTAGCCAAAGCCGAGCCAGTCCACTGCCATGCTGAAAACTGGAAGAGAAATTAGGGTGAGGGTCGGTATTCCTTAATTTTTTAGAGAAAAAAAATAATAGCATTTTGCCGCGGGGGGCTTTTCCACGAGCAAGGCCTGCCTAAAGCCTAAGCCCTAAACCGAGTCCAAGAGATGAAAACCGATTTGTTGGGAATGCAGCCCTGGGGGCGGCGGGGCGGACTTGGAGGTCAGACCCGCCGGCCCCCCCACGAAAAAAACGGGGCTCCCCTGCCCGGCGGCCCCGCTCCACGGCAGCCCGGGGCGGAGCAGGCTGCGGAAGGGGAGGCGAGGGAACAACGCGCCGCCCAAAGCTTCCCTTTTCCGGCTGTTCTGAAGGGAGGACCCCCCGCCTCAAAAAGAAGAAAAAAACAAACCAAAAACCAACAAGAGGCAGGATAGGGTGCGTCCCGCAGCCCGGGGCTGCGGAGGAGAAAGTGTTGGTGTCTTCCTACCTACCCGCAGAGCTGCGGGTAACTCCCCCGGCCCCGGCGGGGGCGTATCGAGGATGCCCGAGCAAGCCCGGGTGCCTACAAACGAGGAGCGACTTCAGTGCAGACGAGGTTTTGTGTGCTTGTTCAGTGAGGGGCAAAGCCCCCTCATAACTGCATTCGTGTGCACCCTGTCCATCCTAGTCCTGTACCAGAATTGGGGGTATGTGGTACAGCTGAGAATCTGGGGTTGGTTTTTGGTGTGGCACGAGCTACAAACTCTGGGCAGCCTGCAGGCCCCTTCTAGCTTTCATCAGTAATTTCAGTATAGCCCTTTTGTGGAAGATGTAGAGGATTTCTATAATATTCAAATTACAAGCACATCTAGTGCAACAGAAAAAACAGTCTTCTGTTGTAGAAGTTATGCAACAGTGGGAGATGGAAAACATCTTGTAAAGAAAATGTTTTGCATTTTTTTTTAATCTGGAAAAAACGTACAGAGATGTTTGTAACTGTCTACAAAGATAAACTCTTTCTTTTTTCAAGTGCTGAAGCTGGCTTTCTTCACGTAAATGGTGCTGCATGATTTATTCCAGTTGGCTATGCAATTACCAATGGACATTTAACCATACAGAAAGAAAGAGCACTCCTCCAGCTAGGTCCCTGAGCTGAGGGGCTTCAGTTCCCCTTCATAACAGAAGGCACAAAACATCAGAGGCCTGTGCTTTCTGCAAAAATGCAGCTTTCTCTAGCTGCATTTCAAATTTTCCCATCTTTATGAATTAGCCTAATGGTCAGAAAGTGGAGGGCAGTTTAATTCCCTTGTTGGCATAAGTGGTTTATATAGAGATCTTCTATCTCCCTGGAAAGTGCCACAACCAACACGGATCTAAGCTACACCGGATGGGGTTCCCTTTTCTGTTCAAGCTGTGTAATGGCTATGAGGTTCAAGTTTCACTGGGCTCTGCTTTGTAATCTGGCACTGGGGTTCCCCAAGAGGGAAGCAGGAAAAATGGAAGAGATCCACAGCTGCTGGAGCTGCTGAACTCACCTGGGGCTCAGCTGAGATGCTGCTCACTAGGCTGTCGTTTCTTGCAGCCACGGCTCCATCTACTCTACCCGTGTCATGCACGCTCACCCTTTCTGACACAGGAAGAGCTTTCTCACCACTGGCATCTCTCTCTCTGCACTGCTGCCTCCTCTCTATCATTCTAAGCAGTTCCCTGAAAACTAGAACGGAAAACGTTCTGAAAAGGAAGATGTGCACAAGAAAACAAAAGAAAAATTGCCAAGTAGTGGTTAGTAGCTGAGCATTCACTCAAGGTATAGAAAATATGAGTTCTCCTCTCAGGACCGTTTCTGTATTTCACCTTAAAAGCTGTTAGGACTTGCCTTCTCTGTCTCCAGTTCACAAATTGTTCCGAGTCTCATGAGATGCCTAATTCTTTGTTACTACACAGGGTGTTTGGATTTTTACAAATGTCTAATATTTATTTGTAAGTCTAAACCTTAGAACCAAAATTCTGTGGAATTTTTGGTTTTTAATTCTTAAAATTATGTGCAGACTGGATTTTTCCTGGTGCCCGTGAGAGCTTGCTTCTGTAATTGTGATGGCCATGGCCATGAGCTCATGTATTTAAAAAAATCAAACAATAAAAAATGTTCTAGTAGTGGCAGCCATTTTGTCAGGAACAGACATAAGATAAGCACTATAAAATAGACATAGCACTTCACAAGTGAAAACACTTTACACAATTCTCTTATTTAAGCTTATACTTTGTAAGGCCTGTATTTACTACAGGGGCCTTGTTATCAATTAAAAATCTGATGTGGTACCTTTCCTGCCAAGTCTACAAACTGTTTTAAGTCCTATATTATTTGCCTGTGTTTGTGTACACACACATTCAGGGTATTACTAAAGTTAAAAGCTGTGTAAGTTCAAAATAAAGTACAATTGAAATCCCTTTAATGTTGAATTAAACGGAGCTGATATAAATCAACTATACTGAATATTCAGACAAGGGGTTGTGATCGTTTATCTAAATAAGGGAAACAGTTACAGAAGATAAATACAGACACGCACCTCCAAGAGAATACTGCCATTGCCACATGAACAATCTCGTAACAGCACCGATGACGTTCACTTTGTTTCCATGTCAGAGCATACACAGAGATGAGCTGGAGTTATATCCTATTTTACATCCCTAAGACAGCCTGCATTCCTGTCTCCAGACTTGGCTCAATCTTTTTTCTGATTTTCTCTACCATTTCTCTTGCTACACAAATAAGGAGGAACAGATTATTACTAAAGTGAATCAGAACAAAGCATAATTCCAATTACTCTTTGAAAACAGAAGAAAGAATGACTATGCCAGTAGTGCAGAAAACAACATTAAAATGCCTTACTTTAAAAGAAATAAGGAGAACATTTAGTACAGCTATTTGACCTTGTTCTCTCCAGCTCAACTTTGTTTTTCCCACTGTATATTTGTAATAAGACTTAGGATAAAATCCTGTTCCCACTGACTGAGAAGGTCAGGAATTCACTTTTTGTTTAAGTGCAAAACAGATGTGACATTTTATCAGCATGACAAACATTTCAAATGTTAGATAATTTTTTTTTTTAACAATACAGCTCAGATCAAGTACTTGAAAAAATACTATAGGAAGGGGGAAGAGAAGGTAAAACCTTATTGATACAAACTCTTCCACCTAAAAATATGTATCATATTCTGAACAAAAAATTTCAATCATGTGAACCATGGGTGCAAAGGCTTTAAAAAAAATTAAATGCATGAAGTATGGACACGGTAAAAAACCCAAACATTTTGCTTATAAACTCTATGTATAACTGCATGTCAAGAACTAGAAAGTACAATTTTCTGTGAATGTATGAATGGAATGTGATCATCATTTTTAAGTAATTTTAACATGTTCCTTCTTACAGTAGGAAAAGTAATGCATGACAAAGGCAGATCATATTTTGAATCAAATGAACAGTAACTTTTCCAACACTAAAAAGTGTACGTATTTTTAATATGCTTTTAATTGAGACAAAAATGTAACTGAGATGCAGCTATTTTTATCATTTTAGCTGGCTTTTTCAGAGCCAGCTAAAAAGTATATGCTACTGTACTGAGAAAAATATAAACATTACATATTATGAATTTATTTTTGCCTCATTCACTTAGGAAAAGTTGCCACCTCTTCTGCTGCTTCCCAGAATGATCAGTCAATTTATTAGGGTAAAAACATTCATTACTTTTAAACAACAGATCAGTTCGGAGGTGTATGTCCTGTCAGAGGTTTACATCCTTATAAAAACTACAGCAACACCAGCATTTACTTTTTATTCAGGAGAGAAAGTAGCTGCCTTCATGCTGAGCTATTCCATTTCTTTTTCTTCTTTTGCAGTGGAGCTTCCAATTTTTGCTTCTCTGGAGTAATTTTTCTCTTTCTTTTTACTGTTTTATCACTTTTATCAGTCCAACAAACTTTGTTTTTCCTGACTATTGATGATTTTTCATCTTCATTTGCTGGAAAAAACCAAGAAATTATTCAGGCTGATATTTATGTCCAGTCTTTGTAGTCTAAAATGGCAGAGACACTTATTTATATCTCTTTTTAAAAAAGGGGTTATAAATGATTTTTTGTTTACAGCGGAATGTGCCATTTATGCTAGTTTTGCCCATGATACGAAAATATCTAAAGATCAGGTATGTAAATAGATTATGATACAGGAAAACAACAGCCAAAAAAAAAAAAAAAAGCTGAGCCAGACTTCCTAAGTTTGCTCAACTACATTGGCCTCAGACCTAATTTTGTTTATGCGAAAATAAGACATGCGGTTCTAGCAAACTGTTTATTCTTTTCTTATCTGTCTCAAAAGCTTCACAGTGGCTTCCTCAGCATGTTATTCCAGTAAAGAGAAACAGAACTTCCATGTAATAGAAGTGAAAAGAGGCTTATGTCCTCCAACATACGTGCAGGCTTGAGACACTATCAAATTGGTACGGATATCTGTATCACTTGCCAATTCTTCAAGATACAAAAACTTTTTCCAATGCATATAGTAAAACCTCCCATTTAGTATATTCTATTTCACAGTCACATTAACAACCGAAAATACACACGGTTCTATTACCTTGAGATGATGTTGCAGCTTTATCAGAATTTTCTTTCATTTCTGAAGCTTGGTCAAGCCATACTGCAAGACATGTCAGCCTAGCTTTGGTATTGACTTCACACAATAAAGACGGCATGTCTTTAATCTGAAGATAATATAGAAAAAGATTAATTAAACATTATTTTATTTCTATTTAAATTTACTGAGGTATTTGAAGTGAGGAAGCACCTTCCACTTAATTTCTGGTGCCTAACAACGTTTAGAACTAGAGGCTGTGTACCAATTAACGGTCACATTGTTACAGTCCTGTTCCTGATACCGTTCCTCAGTGGTGGTTTTACAAAACACTCCCAATGGCTTTAAGAACATATCTTGATAAGCAAGATCAGTGGGTTTCAGGCACATGGGGGTAAGTTTAACACTAGGAATAACTAGATGAGTCATAGACCCACCAAAAAAAACCCTGTTAATGGTTTCAGAAGTTTCTCCAGACTAATAGGTATTTTTTGGTACATCTAAAATAATTTGAAGTTAGTGCATCAGATTCCTTTTCTCCCTCACAAAGACAAGGCTGCTGATTAATCTCTCCAGAGTGTGTTTCAAATTGCTTAACTGCAATTGTATCAGTCAGCTCTGGGAATACTTGAGCAAATATCTTATTACAGATACCAGGGGATAAAGTGTCACAAACATGTGCAGCATAACAGCATCAACCCATCAGAAACTACTTGTATTAGGATATTCTACCTCACAGAGCTGGACAGAGCAGCCCACACAGTTACACAAAGTTTTACAAAATGTTGCCTGCACAGGAAGAAAATAACACATTTGGTCAAAATAAAGACAATGTTACAGACAAAGGTAAAGAGTTCCCTGATCACTATGTCAATTACGTACAAGGGGAACAGAAATTTGAGGTGAAGGGAAAAGAGGGAGTTTCACTGGTGCACTTAGGAGTGTAAAAATAATCAGAGGGGGTGAAATTAAAAGCGAGCAAATTCAGATGAGATATATAAAGTGTATAAATGTTGAGAGATAATTATTTGAACTATTCAAGATACTTATAGTGGAATATAGTAGATCCTTTATTACTAGGCATTAAATTTAAAAAATCTAATTCTGATTTTAAAAGACAAACCCCAGAGCAAACAATAAACATGGGAAATAATCAGAGGGGGTGAAATTAAAAGCGAGCAAATTCAGATGAGATATATAAAGTGTATAAATGTTGAGAGATAATTATTTGAACTATTCAAGATACTTATAGTGGAATATAGTAGATCCTTTATTACTAGGCATTAAATTTAAAAAATCTAATTCTGATTTTAAAAGACAAACCCCAGAGCAAACAATAAACATGGGAAATTTTAAAGATAAGACATGATTCCTTGTTGAACTGTGCTACTCAGAACTGATTGAAAATACAGGAAATTAAAGTACCCAGTACATTAATGTGTTTGAATTTTTCAAAAGGACTTTTTCCCCCTACATGACCAACCACCACCCCCCCCCAAACCATAGAGTTTGTGTTTTTAAAAGAGTAGCAACAGTCATCAACATTACAAAAATTCACAGCAGTCCTTAGAACACATATAACTGGTAAGACAGTCATAAATCTGGCCAGGTAGGTCTGAAGGGAAGCATGACTTTACATAAAGAGGACATGAGATCTCCATAATATCATCAGATTTTATAGTTTGTTTAAAAAAATTACAAAGATACAAAAATATACAAGTGCATAAAAATATGTGCATAGACATATACATCTCTACTGAACATAACATGGAGGAAGATCAAGACATCCAGATTTCAAGTAAAGTTTCCTCAGTGATTTAAAATAAATCTTTATAACAGAACTGTCTGCAAATTTGGTTGTCTGATATTTTTCCATAAATGTAACAAGCCATTTAATAGACCAACCTTATTAAGATCCAGATTCCACATTTTAATGTAACCATCACTGGATGCAGTAACAATAACATGTTGTCCTTCTCTTTCAAAACTATAGATATCTTTTATTCTGTGAAGAAAATGTAATACTTTGTTACTTTATAGCATGGCAGTTCACTTCAGAACAGTAAGCTGACAGACATTAAAGATTAATAGGCAACAGTCTAAAAATCAGTTTGAACAGAAAACCTACAAATGACAGGCAGGAACTCGGGATCGGTAATCTGGTTTGAGTGCTGTCATTTACAGTAGGAACACTTGCCTTTGCTAGGCTTGTTAGGATTCAATTCAGAATGCTTTAATACTTTTAAGCACGCACTATTAACCACATCAATGACATTTTAGCTAATGCTTTTGTGTTTTGATGAATTAAAAGCAGCATTTGGACAAATATTTGGTATTTGACAACAACAGAGAATATGTGATTGCCCTCCTATTGTCTGGACAATAGGTTTGTTTTATTTAAGCATTCTAAAGAGTCAGATTCTGTAAAGACTGGTTAAACATTCTTTAGATGGTCTTGCAGGAAAATACTGGTACCCAATTTCAGAAATGCATAGACCACAGACACAGAAACGTGTACTTCTCTGTGTGTGTGTGTGTGTGTGTGTGTGTGTAAAAATAAACACACTCTCATAAATTTAGAACTGTAATATTTCTAATTCTGTACCCTGTTGGTTTTGGAACGTGCATGGACGGCACAGTACTTGTGCTCATACTAAAAGCAAACAAGTCTGTCCCAAATTTGGAATTTAGCACATAAATAAATTCACTTCCTATACTAAAACAAAAACATTAGTAAAATATGCTGAACATTACAAGTCATTGAACTTTACTGAGTACTCAGCATTGCCATAAATATTTAAATAGTAAACAAATATGGAATACCTGTTTTCATGAGCTTTAAATTCACACAGGCATTTTTGAGAGTCACAGCTGTAGAACCTTATAATTTCATCATCTCCGGCTATGGCAAGGATAGAATCCTTGGAATGGGAAAAAAGAAATGCAAGTGTGATTAATTTCATGTGTTTCAAACCAGTTAATTTCCCAGCACCTTTCTTTTTTGTACTTACTGTAATAAATCTAAGTGAAGAAAATCTCTTCTCTGTTGTGATAGTGCCAGTGATTGAAGCTGTGTCAAGTTTGTAGATATCCACTTTATTTGTTATCACGGTCACATACCTCTCTCCATCAGGGGACCATTTAATTATGTGGGCATCTGTACACATTGATAGATTTGTATACACATGTACACAGGTTTTTTGCACTCTATACTGCATGAGAATCTAGAAGTAAGAATCTTTAGAAGCTGCTAGACACTGTTTTCTACCTATACCTGAGAAAAATTCAGGAAAAAATCAAATAACCTAGAATAAACAATTAAAAATATGCTCTTAAATGTTTATTTCTGATTATCAGAAGTGTATAAAGAAAAACAAAACACATTTATTTAAATGTCCTGACATCAAATTTCAAGGAAAAAAAAATTACTTTAGTGTCACTATGTTTTCCTTTTGGTAAATGATTATTATTAAGGATGTAAGCTTACATATGCTTGCCTGCATGTGCAAAAAAGACATTGTGAAAGTTGCTTGCAATTAACTGACTTGTTGATTAATTCAGTCTACTTTTCTTTACACAAAATAAAACTACCTAATTCCACTTTTTTAGTTGATTTAGACTGATAAACTCACTTTGCTTCAGGTTCTTGATAAAGGCTGATCGTCCTTCTACAAGATTCCAAGTTCTGAAAGACAACAATAGATAATGTGCATTCTGGTTAAAAACAGCAGAGTGAAACTGAAGTCCTCTCTGCTGACATGAGGCATCCAAAGGAAGCTTTTAAGCATCTCTATGCGTTTTACTGCCTTCTTAATGCAAGAGAAAATGATGACTTCATATATCGCTTGCACACTATAAGGCTGAATTTGTGATATTTATTTTATAAGCCACCATTTGCAATGCAAAGCCCAATACCAATCTGTGCTGTTAAAATAGCATTTTATGTATTTAAAACACATACATACAGCAACACGTACACACCCCAAGTGAAAAATTACTTCTCTTACACTAGACAAAACCTGACAGCTTTCAGAGGTTTAAATAAATTGTGTTCCAAAATGCAAATGTATTTATACATCTACAAGTGACTATAAAGAGTCAGAGCACAATAAGAAACTAGGAACAGCAAGGACTATTTTTAAAAGGCTTTAAAATATTGCTAGCACCTAGAACTTAAAAAGACAAACTAATGGATCTTTGAACTATTTGATGTCCAAATATGTTTTACCAGTGTTGCACAGTCTACTCCCAACACGGAATTGTGGCTTATAACAATTTACTAAGGGTTACTGAATTAGGATTCTCAGCATTCCTTTATCAGTTTCAACTCACCTTAATGTTTTATCTGTTCCTACTGACAAAGCTAATTTCCCAGAAGGATGAATAGAAAGAGATGTCACATGCCCCCTGATAAAAACAAAACAACGTATTAGCCACATATATTATTTACAAGAAAAATAAACATTAAAACGTATGTGAATATGCAGATTTAAGAAACTCACTTATGTGCCTTAATGGATTTCAGGCATTCCCATCTCTTTGTGTTCCAGATACAAATTAGTCCATCTTCAGCCCCACTCAGTAGATGTGCAGTGCCATAGAACTCCAAACAAGTTATTGTGCCTAGAAATACAAACCAGAGCTATTAACAATGTTGTACATAATAAACAGTTATCACACAGAGAATGTATGAATTAACAGAGAAGCTTCTAGCATCAAAACATGCCAGCTACTACCCTACCCCTGGGAAAATCTGAATTATTTCCCAAGTATTTCTTCACAAAAACCCCGAACTTTGTTATATTCCATCACTGATGTGCTCTGTCAGCCCCTCTATAGCCATACATGTCTGAACTCCATCTGGTCCGTTCCCCGAAACAGCAGTACTCAACTACTGTGGCTCAGGTGACACAGAGCTTCTATCGGTGATAAGGAATTCTCCTATGTCAAAGCCCTGCTCTTGACACACAGTTGAATTTACGGCACATGCTGCTTCCCATAAACACCAGATTTATCATACATGAGTTGAACGCAGGTACCGCATTCAGTCTAGCTCCGTGTACTTCTTGGCTATCAGGAGAAAAAGGACAATCAGGATTGAGCTACAAATGACCTAAACACGTTTATTTGGACAGCCATTAACTGATGTATTTCACAGCTGTAATTCAGGAGGCACATAAAGTAGGAAATGTACTAGGTTAACTCTTCTGGCAGCAGCAGCCTGCTCTCACACACAAACTCTCTCTTTTGTGTGGCTCATGTACGTCTGTGACAGGACAAGGGCACTGGGAAAGATGGTTGTTGGGAGTAGGCAAGGTCTAGATAAACTGTCCTGGTAGAACAAAAATGGCTCACGAGCCATTTGTGGGCTGCAACTCCTTAAAACAGTTAAAACTAAAAATAATTGGAAGCAGCAGGTATATTTGTGGGCTAATACCCAAAATTATTTTTGGACTTTTATGCTCAAAAGCTTACCTTGCTTGTATCACCAGACCATCATGGCTGCAACACAATCACTATTAAAGACTTATTAAAAAAAATTCAATTTTCTTCTTCTGGCAAGGGCCAGTTTTTCAGCTATAAGTTTCTATCATTAATGCTTTTTATGAAGAAAAGCTCCCGTACCATTGTGCTGCAGCAGTGCCCCATGTTCTATCTTCTTTTTCATGTCATAGATTTGGATCGTCTCATCTCTGCTCCCAGTGACCACATATCTGTTATTCACTGCTACCGCTGACAATGAGGCGGAGTGGGCATGATGTGTAAAATCTGGCACAACCGTCCAGGACTGTAAATGAAATACAAAACGAACAGGTCTTTCTGAAGCTTACCATAGTGAGCTTCAACTTCATTATCCTGTTTAGGTTTTTTTTTTTTTTAATAAAAGCAAAACCTGAAAAAGTGTATGTGTAAAATGCAAAGGAATTATACTTAGCTAGAAGTATAATGGGATCTTATTGAGTTAATGTGCTGTTAAGAGATTAGTCTGAACGATTTAAGCGTGCAAACTGCCTCTTGTAATCAGTGTTGGGCTTAGATGAAGCTGTATGTGAAAAAGTGTCTGCACAGACACAAATCTCATGGACAACGGAGGCAGATTTTCCCTTTTTCCACCACTGCAGGCTGGAGACACGCCTTCCACCTGGCACCGGCCCCCTGAGACAATGTGGCATCCATCCCCTGCGCAGCTGTTTATTCTCAGCTCTGCGCTGAAAGGCTGAGAGGAACGAGCTTGCACCACAGCCCCCTGCACCCACGCGGCCGGCCGCTTCCCGGAGCTCGAAGGATCCGCAGCGCCCAGGAGCCATGCGCGCCTCCCGGTCCGGG
>NW_008794709.1:1498387-1513057 GCF_000699145.1 Aptenodytes forsteri
CGCTGCGCCTCGGGCCTGGGCTCGTCGGGCGGCTCGGCTGGGGTCACCGCGCCGGCCTGAGGCGCTCTGGGAGATTCCCCCAGCCCGCCGCCCTGACCCAGCTCCTCCTATGAGCGAAATTAACGCAGAAGGGGGCGGCTTGCCCTCCGAGCTCGGGTGAGCAGTGTTTGCACGGGCGATTTTATTCATAAATGGCTTCATCCACCTCTTCGCCATTACAGACATAATAATAAAAACGTGGAATAAATGGGCTGGTAAAATGCGTGTGTAATCCAATTAAGGAGGTGCTTGAATTCTGGAGGTTAAAGCTGCCCCACTTCTTAAATGATAAGCTAGCTGTGACTGTAGCTACAGTTAAAGCCAATGTAAAAAATACGATGTTAATACGTGCTGTTTTAACTGCTTTTTAAATATTTTTGTTTTGTAGTGAAAAGATCAAGAGGCGACAGTCAAGATCAGACGAGGAAAGAGTACAGAAACATAGTTTTGCATAAAAGTCCATGATAACTGTGATCGAGAAACGATTGCATCACTTGCCTTCTGATAGTCTTTTGCAATAAAACGGCTTTGTAGTGTGTGCCATCTTCCATTAAATCTGCACGAATAAAGAGCGGTAAGTTGAAAAGGCATTATGCAACTGTGCATTCAATAATTAGTATTTCAGTGTTTAGGGCATGCAGGAGTTTATGGTTCCTTTTATTAAAAAATAATGCTTGAATTAGAGGAACATCACTGTGGATATTTTTATTAATAATGACCTTCTTTAACAGGAAAAAATTGCTGCTGCTAATTCTTTATAATGAGCACCGTTAGGTTTAGTAAGAGGGCATATGCTAAGCTTACTGGTATATGCCTGTATTTAGGGACTTGTTTGTACTTGACTATTTTCTTGGCTTCAGAATGGGTGTGGGGATGGAGTGCATAGTTAGTCTGAGTAACACCATGCATGGATGCTCTAATTATGGTATATGGCTATCCTGTGTCAGGTTAGCCTAATCGATTTTCAGAAGTAGTGCTCTGAACTGTTTCCCTGTGTGGGCAAGCCTTTAAGGCATTACAAACACTCTGTATTTATTGTATTATGTGGATTTGACCAGCCAGTACATAAAACATTATGTAAATTCTTGCATGGAAATGGGAATTAAAACTGCAGCAATCAAATATCTGCAAAGAAGGAGCAACACTGGATGTGAAAAATCAGCAGTGGTGAATGTGTGGAAGTAGATGCAAAATATTTTGCAAATAAAATTGCTGTCTACACTGATTTATGTTGGTTGGATGACTAGGGAAAAAAGCTCAAAGAAAGGATATCGGAATCAAGAAAGAGGTACATAACCTTTTCAGGAAAGTGTATCCACTGGTTTAGCGATAGCAGTAAAAGATCATTCGTTGCTGCTCACTCAGTGGTAATGAGTGAAATGTGTATCTGGAAGAGGCAAAAGAGAGAAGACATACCTAGGAAAAGGTGCAGAGAAAGATCATTTACCTGTACTGTGCCCTCCTCCCTCTTTTATTTCTCTTGTTCTTTAGCACATAGGAAGTACCGCTGCTTGTTTTCAGCAGTATAATTTGTGGTGCAAGTAAATCAACTTTTAATTTGGCTAAAAGGGGAGAAAATGGAGGGGTTGTACAAAACATTGAAGTCTCTATCTTTGTTGCCTTGTTTTCAACTATTTTAGAACATGGATCTTCGGAATTACTATATTATTTAAGGGCTTATTTCATTATTTCAGAAATAAGGGTAAGGTATAGGTGACTTAAAAGCACTCTCTAATTTTCTAGTGCTTTGAACAGTGGGAAAACTTTGTGAACTATTACGATTTAAGAGAGTGAAGATGACTTCTAATCATAATCCCATTGGCCATATATCCTTTTTATCTCCACTGCTTTAGCAGTGACAAGTCAGAACTTAAATTTCCAAGTTCTGAATTAACGGGGTGAACGTCTTTGAAAGTAATTCATCTCAAGTTTAAGATTCTTTATCTTCTTGTTCCTCCCCCACATCTTTTTCAGCTGAAGGAGTGCAATAAACTGTACCTGTGCAGCCGTATTCTTCGAGAAAGGCAGAAGACAGTTTGAACCATGGCAAGCCAGGTAAGATCATTTGGTCAGAAATTCAGGCTTGCAGTGCCTAAATGGATTCCAGAACCATACTCAGAATTCCTAGTAAATGTAAAGCTGAAATAGCTAGCTTGCTCTGAGTTGGGTGTTCTTTTAGTCCTACGATTTCTTCCGGTAATTTGGTGACTGTCCTCTGGACACTTAATCATATCAACTGAAGCAGGTTGGGGGCATAACATTAAGCTTTGCAGTTTGGATTATATGAGCATGAGTTCTTCTGAAGGACCTTGCGCATAACACTCTCTATATAAGATATATGTAGAGGTGTTCTAGAGGAAGAACATTAAAGCCTGCGTAAGTAAAAAAATGCTGCGAAACACCATTCTTATTTTTGGAAATCCTCGTTCTTCAGAATCTTAAGCGAGGGAGGCAACCTGTGTTAACACAGCTGTTGTTTCCCTCCTCTTTTGCATAGTTGCCCCACTTCCTTTTTAACCTGGTTTTTGGGGTTTTTGTTTTTCTTCCCCCCCTTTTTTTTTTTTCAAGAGGCACTTTTTATGCCTCTTTCTTCCTGGCCTTGCGTCTGGGTTTGAGTTTTCCCTCAGCCAAGCTAGTGCCTGTTCTGGTCTGCTTTCTCCTTACGTTCCATTAATCGGCCTCCTGTTGTTGTTCCTGGCCTGGGAGAGTGACTCACAGCTGGGTAGTGAGGAGAGGCATCTCACATAAGAGAAGAAGAATTCCTAGGTGAGGTGAGATAGGGACAGCTGAGATCTCCTCTAGGCAAGAGTGATGATTTCCCTGCCTCTTCATCACTCAGACTGTGCTGCTGCAGGGTTTTTTGAGTCCTGGAGCTCAAGCGGAACACAGTCCAGTCCTGAAGCTAATTAACATTTAGGATTGGCCAACATCGAAGGGCTGTCTGCTTTTTCCCTAATTCCAAGAGGAAGCTGTCAATCCTTTAGCCAGCTTGACAAGTCAGGGGAATATGGCTGTTCATACAATCCTTTGGCTCTGTTATTTTTGCCAGGCGTTTTCCCCAGAGGCTGCTTTCCCTCATGGGAGGCGGAGGGAGAAATGGGACCCCAGGCTTCTTTCAAGGGCAAGGTGAATATGGGGAAATCACCTGTGGTGATGGGGAGTGGGAGGGAGGAATGTAAATGAGGCTAAATACTATAAAGGTGATTTTTTTTCTCCCAACAGGACTTAATGGCGAAAAAAAGAGAATGTCTCCAGGCCTACAGCTGGTGGAGAACACCACAGAAGAAACGGAAGAAAAAGAACAAAATAAAACCAGGAAGAATTGAGTTTGTCCCTAGTAGTAGTTCAGTCAGGTAAAGACCTTTTGAAATGAGAAACTCTGACCCCTTATCTGTTTAAATTGATAGTGACAAGTGAATGCCATCGCTTATTTTAATCCTGAAATGGCACATCTGGTGCCTGTACACTAAGTATTGCTTATGGAAATGTATTGCCAGTAGAATAATGAAGTTTTTTGTAGTTCGTCTCTCTCATAATTACTGAGAAGTGGTGGCAAAATAGTCATAGCTCTTTTGAATTGTGGCTGTAACTTGAGTTAATAGGGTTTTTTGGTATTTTTGTGCCTCCTTCCTCCCCTTCCCATTCACACAATGAGTATTTCTTTTTCAAACTAACTTCTAAATTTTTTTTTATAAAATGGGTCTGTGTTGAAATGCCTTTTTTTGTGAAAGCAGTAGAACAGACCCAGACAAGTTGAGAACTTTATGCTGGAGTGATGGCATTGCAGTTCTGTATGTTACTCAGCAGAGTTTTGCAGCTAATACTCTTCAGATTTTGTCTTCTTATTTGTCCAGTGATAACTACTTGCTTATATTTTAGGTACCTTAATACTGCAGTCAGCTACCTTAGTCTCAAACTTGATAATTGTTCTCTTTTATCTTTTTAAAGACCGGATTATTCAATCTTTGTTGGGGAGCTTACTCCAGAAGTGGATGATTTCCAGCTCTATGACTATTTCCTAAAGAGGTACCCCTCATGTATTGACTGCAAAATAGCAACAGACCTGCTGGGATATTCCAGGTAATGCCTGTGAAAATGTGTAATGCTATCAATATGTTTGCTTCTATAAGTAATATGTAAGAACTTGCGTCGGAACTGTTTCTGCATTTTCTTCAGAGGCAGGAAGAGAGATTAGTCTCTAGCATTACTTTTTTTTAATAGCATAGATCCTTGCGTTTCTGAAACTTTCTGGATAGTTTAAGCAGTTAATGTGATAAGCTTCAATTTAGCCATATGCCTGTCTGCATGAAAGAAATTAGATGGTGGGAAAAGGGAGAGCTGTGCACCGAGATCTGTGCCGCTGTGCTTACATGCAGCAGTGTGTCCATTTAGTCATCTGCAGTACTGAAGACAAAATAATTCTCTCTACATGTGGGAGAAAAGCGTAAGGCCTGGCAAATCTTAGGGGGCTGGGAGATGGCACCTATTAATATTAGTAAACAAAGCCTAGCAGAAGTTATACTGGCCAGGCAGTGAGTCAAGCAGGGATGAGCGAGTTTGCTGTTCAGGCAATGCTGGCTGTAATAGACTAATTCAAGAAACTTAAGAGAAAGCAAGTATAAAAAGCATGTTAGTGCTGTACAGTGGTAGGAGTGGGTTAATACTAACTGATAAATTAACTGCTGTAAATGCAGAAATATGGAGTCTGATTACTTACACAGATAGCAATTAAAATGTGTTGTTTTGCTGGCTCTCAGCAAGTTGCATCTTAATGCTATCAAAGAACAAGGTTTTTGCTTCTGGCCCAAGTTTTTAATTTGGTGAAAGCATCTTCTGTGCATGTGCACATGTCAGAGAGGTTGCTTAGGTAATGGAAGCTATAGTAGCTACTATCTTCTGGTTTTGTAGAAGACAGAAATTGAATTAATTAGCTTTGTAACTGTTATGCATACTAGAATTTGTTTTCTCCCTTTTGAAAATTGTAGAGGGTATGCCTTTGTCAGATTTGGTGAGCAAGGTGATCAGATGAGGGCACTGCAAGACTGCCAGAATGCACCAGGTCTGGGGGGAAAACGAATCCGGCTGAGCATAGGAATTTCTAAAAGGTAACAAATGAGTTGTGCATTGATACAGTAATTCTAAATAATCAGATTCTTGTAGCTCTGCCTTTGTAAAGTCTGTGGCCCTTGCTATAATGGCTGTACACACGATGCAGTCTACAAAACCAAAAATACAGAAGCATTATGTTTTGACTCCCTGGATTCATCAACCACTTTTCAGGATTGCTGGGGGAATCCAACTCTTAAGTCTAGCCAGATTGTGTAACTTGGGCTTAGCTGCTGTTGAAACCAGCCTTAATTCTTATAGTAGTGAAGCTGAATGCATTCATAAATATTTTCCAGGTTTGGGCCTGAAGAAGGTAGAAGGGACAACAAGTGGTTTTGTATGCTAGGGGGCTTTTCTTCTAGACCTTTCTCTCTAGTTTAGGCAAGGTAGCACGTAGCTAGTTTTACAGTAGGCTGGCAGAGGATGGAACTCTTAAGTGGAAAAATACAGAATGTAGGGGGGAAGAAGCCAAAGGAGATGTTGCTTTGGAACAGTTTTAGAGTACTATTCTTTGCTTTTCAAGTGATTGGGGCAGCAGGGAATTTAAAGTTAATTGGTTTTGAGAGGGTTTTTTACTCTGCCGGCTCAGTTCTCTCAGTCAGTTATTTAAGGCAATTCAAGTCTCTGAACAGTTAGAGAATTGATACCAAATTTGATAAACTTTGATCCAGGAAACAGACAAAAATAGAACTTTATATAACATAATTTCAGTATATTCATGAGATTAGCTTGTATGTTCTGTTAAATAGTAAAAATAACAGCTTTTGTTTCTCTTTACCCTGGATAATTCTGCAAATGTTGCCTCTTTGCTTTAGAATGGAAATGGTCTTACCCAAGAGAGCACTGTCCAGAATTGCTCTGACTAAATTATCTTGAAAGTAAGAAGAGGTCACAAAGAAACAGGTTTCCTCACTTCTGCTCTCCAGAAGAATGTCAGCAGTATTTTCAGATTTTTCTTTCCTACAGAGATGTATGTAGGAGAGAAGTAGGAAGGAGAAGACTTTGAGACATTATGTAGTCATTTGTTTACTACAGTAGCAAGCCAATAGAATACCTGTTTATTAGAATGTATGTGTAGCTTTACAGTAATGAAACTAATGTAGGTATTAAAATACACATCACTATATCTGTTTCTGAATGGCTGAGTACTATGCTCTCCTAGCATCAATATCCAGCCATGAGGGTAGTTTGTCACTCAGTTGCTTATATTGGAAACTCTATTTCCGAGCTCCTTTAGTTTGCGTTCTTGACAAAAAGCCTAGATCTGACTTTTCTGTAATGAAGTGGAGATGCAGAGAAATTGGACTCTGCAAATACAGGAGGTCTGCCTGTACATAATCAGTGAAGAAATGTCTAAGCATAGAGGATTTCTTGGAATGTGCAGCTGGGTTATCTGAATGTATTTCATGTAGTGTACCTCTGGTTTAGTACAAACACCTGTGCATTGATTCTTGTCTTTAGTGTGAAGTTGTCCCTGAGAAAATCTACTCAGGAGGGGGAGAGTAGTGAAAACTAATCAGCTGGCCCTTTGGTCTTAAGAATCAATGAGTTTTGTCACTTTCCTGCTGCTTTGGCTTCATACTGGATAATGGCAGGGCTGACTTCACCTGACAGCTATACTTTGGCAACTGTTCATGGACTAAAAATTGAGCAGGTGGAGGTAGACATGGCAAACTGGCAGGCAGTGTCAGATGCTCCTCTGAAACAGAATCTGACTTCACCCCCTTGTTTCTAGAAATAATAAGATTTAGTATTAACCAAACAAATGATAAAAGGGCTAATTAAGACTGCATCTTTAAAGCAGCTGTGCATGATAAATCTCTCTGGTCTTAATAAATTAGTTTTTAGCAGAGCCCAAAGATTTATCAGGAGCTTGCTTATACAGGTACTAAAAATAAAATTAATACAGATAGTGTCATGGCTCGAGTTAATCCATGAAAATAATTACTTCTGGTATAGGTGAAGGTGAGAGCATTTGCTTCTGTATAAACCTGAGATCTTGTGCTGAGACTTAGACTGTTGCTTAGGCAACCATTCAGAAAAGCTTTCTTTTCAACTTCAAAATGCATAAGCTGGCAAATTGTTTAACTTCAGAACTGGGTTTACAGTTTATTGTTCTCAAACTCTAACTGTATGTAACTTCTCATGTTTCAGGCTGAAAGCAGAATTCCAGCGGTACCAGTCATACAACTATAATGATTATTACCAAGATTATCAGAACTACTACTCACAGTGGGGTTATGATCCTTATGCTGACTACAACTACAGCTCCTATGCTCCCTATGATAGCATGCAAGCTGTTGGAGACTGCTCTTTAGGAGATGCTGTTATGGCTCCAGCTGTTTTTGAGGTAAAGATACTACACATTTGCTTTAAAGAAAAAAATTCACAAATAATAAGTTGTATGAATTGTGTAAGTCAGAGCAAAAAGAAGTCCTAAAACTGAAATCATGTGTTCTGCTTAGTGTGGAGGTTAGAATAGCAGGCTTCATTCAGAGGTGTCTTTAAGTGCTTAAGTAGTGCGTCTATAGAATTAGAGATTTATACCCCATTCTTTGTTCATGTATGCCAAATAACAGTTCTGACAGCATAATTGTGTAGGCTTCCTCTCTTCCTGTTTCTCTGATGTACTTTACTTAAAGCAAATTAAAGAACTATTGTAAGATGGTCTTATCTTAGATCAGCCGATTTATCAATTACAACTTCTAGAAGTCCCTTCCAACCTGAACTATACTATGGTTTTCTTCAAAAAAACAAACAAAAAAAAAACCCCAACCCCACCACAAAACACACTCCCCCGTATGCCAAATAACAGTTCTGACAGCATAATTGTGTAGGCTCCCTCTCTTCCTGTTTCTCTGATGTACTTTACTTAAAGCAAATTAAAGAACTATTGTAAGATGGTCTTATCTTAGATCAGCCGATTTATCAATTACAACTTCTAGAAGTCCCTTCCAACCTGAACCCTGAACTATTTTTCTTCAAAAAAACAAACAAAAAAAAAAACCCCAAACCCCAAACCCAACACACTCCCCCCCACCCCCTCACAAAAACCCCAAACAAAAAAAATCCCAACTCATTTGAAAGCAGGCAGGGGACCTGCAGTAAGAGCTCCTCAAGGTGTGGGCTAAAAGCCAGAATGAAACAGGCAGGGTTCAGCGAAGTGTCCTCCACCTGGCCGGCGACATGCTGTGGTTGTAGTTGTGGGAGGAGGGAATGGTTTGGGAGTACACAAATCCAAAATAACTTTGATGCTTTCTGAAATGGATTATGATTAAACTTACGAGATTTTCTTCTTTTCTTTATTTTTTTTTTAGGAAACTTCAGCTATGACTGAAATCAACGATGACCTAATAACTGAAGGTAATGATGAATCTATCACTGCAACTTGAATTTAGCCATACTTGTGGCCTTTAACAATACAGGCCAGTGACTATTGGATGAAGAATGTCTTGGAAATTCAGTCGATGTAGTGGGATCCTCTATGGGTTATAGCTGAGATGAGGTAGGATTTTAAAGCTGATAGCGTACACCATGTCAAGTAGAATGGGACATTGTCAACAGCACTTCACAGTAGGTTTCTTGTAACTTTGCCTTCATTCTCCTTCTAAAATGGTCTAATACAGAATTTGTCATATCTTTGTATCGATTCTGCTAAGCATATTCTATGTTAAACTCATTAATAGGCAAAAGCTTTGTTTTCCAAACCCTGAGGTAAAAGCTTAACATTGCAGGTCCTAAAAGGAGGATTCAACTTGCACTTAAAGATTTGGTACAAAACTTAGTAGTTTGGCCTGGAAGGTTTGCACAGAGACATCTTGTGTTAGTGTTCAGAAACTTTATCCTGCATAATGCATATTGTAGTAGAAATGAATTAAATGGATTTTGGGAGAGTTTCATGGTTAGTTACCCTTAAATCTGCTCTTTAGCTTGAAATACCAATATAGTCCTAGCATTCTAATACACAAATTCCAAAAGAAGCTGGACTTGTCCGGTTTGTTAAAATTCTAGGTGAACAAACATCTTACTACACTTACTATTCAATCTATTAAATTATTAAATTTAGCTGAAACACATTTTATTAGGCATTTACTGTAGGTTTTTGTGTGCATGCCTCTCAAGATCTGACACTTGTACTTACCAGGCTTTTATTTTCAGATCCACAGCTTTACTTGGATGTTGATGAAATGAACAGACAATTTATGGAGACAAGTGAAGAACTCTATGATTCCCTCATGAATTGTCACTGGCAACCTCTGGATACGGTCACTTCTGACATCCCCTCTGCTATTTAAGTGTCTTATATAGCATGACCGTTATGACCAAGGTGCTAAAATTACACTTCTACATTACTCTAGATCATAAGTTTTAAAGCACAATGATAGGTTGGGTTTTTTGCTATGCTTTTGACAGTTTCTGTAATCTTTTTTTTTGTCCATCACTCTACTCTTGGAGCATCTTGAAATCATGTAAATATTCTAGAAATGTAAAGAGTTCAATGGGGTCTAAAGATAGACTTGCCTGTGTAAATAAAATTTTGTTTCTGCAAACCTGCCAGCAAGGGATTTTACTTGCATATGGAAGCACATTCTCTTCTGGCTTGTGGAATTTAGCTGGAGGCAGTAGGGGTATTTCACCTGTCTTTGGTATGGGCATCAGGACACTAGCAAAAACTAGCTCTCCCATATTTCCAGGTTACCTAGGCAATCTTTTATGAGCTCTTAACATGCTTGCTTAGATTATATGTGTATTTGGGAGACACTCCTAGGGCTTGCTATGGGAGCACTTGGGCCCACTCTTTCTCCTGCAGTCTGCTGGTGCTAACTGAACTACTGTTGATCTGCTAGGTCAGTTAGAATTGCTGTATCAATACAATATTTTAAATACACAGAAGGGCAAACTTTCAGCTGCCATAGCTGCAAACATTCCAAAGACTAAGGATGATCCCTACTGACAATTTTATTCCTGCCCTTCTTGTTGTTAGTCTTCTCAACAGACCCTTTACAGCAAAGAAACTGGTGTAACATAATACGTGTCTTAAACCTAAAAATCCTTGGAGAAGATAACTTTCTGGTTTAAGGGAGGAAAAATAACCCATCGGGAATGAAAAACTATCCTAGTAACAACTCTTCAACTAAGTTGCACCCTATCCTAAACATCTCTGTAATTTGTTCGGTCTTCATGCTTGGGTGTTTTATACTGATGAGGTTATAAAACTTTAGTAGAATGACAGCTTTCACTATTCAAGTCAAAGGAGATTAGGAGAGGTAGCAATGAGGAAAGTTCTGCTTTAAGCTAGCAACTTCTGAGTGGCTTCCTCTAAACTGTTCTCATCTTGAAGTGTATAACGTATTTTCCAGTTGTAGGGACTACTTAAGCCCATGTGTATGCAAAAGTATTTACTATTTAATGTACTTAATGATAAAATAAGTTAGGCTGGAAACGGAAGAATACTCTTCCAAGAAAAAAGGTAGTGGAAATTACCATAGCTAATAGCTGTGGAAGCTACTAAAGCTAGTCAAGACACTTTGGTACTGCCATGTGTGTTTTGGGGGCAATCTAAACCATAATTGCTATGATGGCAGATAGGAATAAAGTTCTCTGGCTTTTTTATGACTTAATGTAATTAAAGTGGTGGTCATAACCTATATGCTGTTATTAAATTTAAAACAAATACTGTATTGCAGAGTGGTAACTCTGTGCTGGCAGGTCACTTCTAGCTGCTGACCAGAACCTCCCTCTTTTCACAGTTTAATTTCAGCTAGGAGTATTTTCAAAGTCCTGCCCATGAAATGCAGATGCTCTAAAACAGAAAAGGCTTTTGGGGTACTACAGGAAGTTCATTCTTCCTGGGTTTTGTGCAGATGTAAATGTAGGAAGAGACAGAAAGCAAAAAGCCTCATCTGGGCAGGGGGAGTAGCATCACAGTTTTAGCAACTGTTTCCCTGCTTTGGGGAGAGCTAATTGCAAGGTAGCTGGGAACATGGATTTCTTGGGTGAACGTTTCCCTTGTGTGAACTGGTGAGTCTTTGGAGGGTGATGGTAGGGAGATAACTAACGAGAACATGACAGAAAGTGGAATAAATGGAGCAAAGAGAATCTGGGTGGGAAAGGGAGTGCTTGTGTGCATGTATATAATTGTTTCAGGGGACTGCAGTAGGGAGGAAACTCAAGACAGATGCAGGCCCCTTGAATTTGGATGGGAGTGTTAAAGCTTCAAAAACTGTACAGGATTTGATGCCACTTCAGTTGTAGTGCATAGCTGTGGTGCTTGGGCTTTGGCAGTACAAGCTGGTCTGCTAAGCAAAGGATGTTGTATCTGGCCAGTACCACGAGCAGCAGGACAGCTTCCAGGTCTGTGCCTGGGTTGTACTCTGCTTTGGAGTGGCTTGCATAGCCTCGCCTAACACTGTACTTAAGTTGCAGCAAGTAATTTGTGGAAACCTTTTCTTGTGTTACCAGTTAAAAATGTGATGCTGAGGATGTGTGTTGGCTCAGCAGAAATACTATGGAGTATCTATGCTGATTTTTTGGCATTTGGGAGGTTGATCTGTGTGTGAACTGTGTAGTGAGGGGCCCACGTAGCTATGTGATTTCACTTAGTCTGCCACTGTATCACCACAGTCCATAAACCTCAAAAAAGTCACCATCTGTAGCCACCCCATTTCAGCAGATTTTACCTGTTAACAAGGTCTCTGCACTCTGCATTAGAGACTGTTTTCAGACATGCATGTGCCTTCTCTTCTGGGCTGTAAAGAACCCGTATAGTCAAAGTACTGTTTATGTAATGCAGTGGAAGAGGGGCCATTAGTTCTCCAAACCTGAGAAATGTTGGGGGTGTGTTTTCTTCCAGTCAACATACAAGAAAAATGAGGTGAGGAACAGAGTGTGTTGGTTGCAGCCCATGTGACACTGTTCTAATGTGGCGCTCTGACCTCTTTTTCTGTCTCCTCAGCCTTACTAGCCTATTCCCCTTTCCGGTTAGGAGTGCATACATGGGATCAAGGTGGTGGGCACACTCGTTGCTGTAAAGGCATACTGAATGCAAAATATCTTCCTGTATTGGTGTGTTACTCATGAACCCCAAATACAGGAGAAAGTTGAGAGAGCATCAGGACTGCTAGAAGGCTTTTTACTGAATAAACTTGCAGCTGTTCTGCAACTACAGGCCTGCGTTAGCTAGCTTACACAAAGACCCGAACACATCATACAGGTGTCTGCCATCAGTTCTACAAAGATCTGATTGCAGTGGGAGCACTGGAAAAAGCAAGTTTTTCAACGCCACAATATTTCACTTCCAGTTGTGTTTTGTCTCTTTTACCCAGCTGAAATGTAGTTGGGTTTTTTTGAAGCCTGATGAAGGTTTTTTTTTCAAGAATATCTAGTATTGGTTTTATAAACTCTTCATTGCACCTAGCTGCAATAGATAGTGCCTTTACTCAAAACCCGCTAATTTTTTCAAAAAGAGCAGTGTTTTTGTTTTCTATCACTTCTCTGAACAGAAAGGCTTTAGCATGATGGTTTGAGGGGATACTAATCCTGCAGTCAGCGGGCAGGGAGAAAGAACCGGGCCAAAAAGGGTAAAGAGTACTTAAAAGGATACAAAAAGGTTAAATGGTACTTAAGCCATGAATGTTTCTTTTTGCAGGGATGCTCTTGGACCAACAGCTTCTTTCTAGCGCTACCTCAAAGTAACTTGCAGATATAACTCACAGGGAAGATTGATCAAATGGTGATGATCCCTATCATTCTGCTGGATATATATGTTTGCCTTTTGTTTTGTCTCATTTTTAATAACATTTATTTAACTTCAGTGACTCATGTCAATAGACATTGTTTGACTACATCGACAAGTACTTCTGAGTCATGAGTGTCATTAAAGGCATGTCACCATATGGAAACTGTTCTAAATAAGTAAAATGGAAGTAAAATAAGTAAATAAAGCAGCACTTGAATTTACAGAGCAAACATAGTGTAGCTGCCTTTGACACATACGTGGGATAGAAAATCGTGTTTACAGGTTACCGTAATATACTTAGCGTGCATCAGAGAGAGGGGATCTTGTTTTGAATTTGCCCAGCTCTTACGTGTCCGGTGCAGGAGTTATTTTAGTCAGTTCCCCGCACAGGTACCATTTTAGAAGTCAGCATTATTACTGATGAATGTCTGTTATCAAAGGGAACAGTTGATATCCCTTCGTAAATCTTGCTCTTCCCATAATGGAAATAGGTCATGATACCCTTCCTTCCCCTCCCCGAGTTGGAATTTAGCATGATTGTTTCCTGGACAAAAAGAGTTACAAGAAAAATAGTGTTTTAGCCTGGATTTGTATTTTGATGATTATATTGATGTAGATCTTTTTTGACAAGCATATTGTAGAAATAGAGCCTCATCCTAAAATTGGTTCACAGATGTTAACACACCAGTGGTTTACACGAGATGAGGTGGTTCTTGCAGGTGACTTCTAAACCCATGTGCTCCACGCCCTGGAAGGGATTATCTGTCACTGCAAGTCATCCCGCTGCATGTAAAATTGTATTTGCAGAGGTAGGGTAGGAGAGGAAGACACTGTGGAGTTCTGAAGGTGCAGTTCATGAGAAGTACCTGGAAAGCAATTCCACTCTGCTGGAATTTCAGAAATGGTTATCTCCTTCAGATAACCGTGAAAGCAGGATTAAGAAACTGAGAAGGAGCAAGTCATGTAGGAGAGCTGGGAGGATACCAGTGAGGTTGAGAAAAGCCACTATGAAATGAGAAGCAAAGACTTGGCAGCACAGAGCTCCCCAGTGAAATTCCTTCTAAAAGCAGTTTCTTCTTTGCTGTTGCTGCTCGTGTGCATTTCGTCAGGCCTTCGGAATGGCCCTTATGGGTTTGAGTTCCCCTAAGCCCCCGAGTTTGATACACTGTCTTCAGGGGCGTGCTGTGATGCATGCTTTTATTTTCGGTGGAAGGGGTGTGCGCCACATCCCAGCTCTGTCTTTCACTGTTAAGTACCTGTGTCTCATTCTGTATCAGTAATTTTTTAGTACCTTCTGGGTTTTTTAGGGGGAACATTTTTATTGACTTCTGAATAGGGAAGGTGGTGGTGATTTTCTGCTCTGCTCCGCTCCATCAGTCCCAGAGCAGGTTAATGCTCTAAATAAGATGTAGAGCCATAGATTTTTCTCAACTTTACTTTTAGTAGAATAAAAAAAAACTTAAATAATTTAGCTTTTTAAAATTTGTGCGAGAAATGCATTCTTCCTCTTGTTTTGAGGAAGAAAAGGCTGTGTTGAAGCTTTGTTTCCACCTGCTTCCGATCTGCCCAAATGAGCGGTGGTAGACCTGCGGACAGTCGTTCCTATTGCTCACGCAAATTTACACGCGGTTTACAGCGGCACGCCGAGGCAATGCCGCGTACCTCCCCGTGCCGTTGCCGAAGCTTTCCTGCCGCCTTCCCCGCGCTGCCCTTCGCCGGCTCCCTGGCGGGGACAAGGGAAGCCCCCGTCCCGTCACGCCCGGCACAGGGTAGGTAAGCTGTGGCCC
>NW_008794709.1:1514315-1527371 GCF_000699145.1 Aptenodytes forsteri
CTCCGCCGGCAGCCCCGGCCAGCGGGGGGATCCTCGCCTCCCTTTTGTCTCTCGCCGGGCTGGGGGAGATGCCCCCGCTCCGCGGGGAGCAAAGGCGGGAGGAGGAGGCGGCTGGGAAGGGGTAGGTGCTCCTTCCTCCGCCGTGCGCCTCGCAGCCCCGCGGCTGGGGTGGGCTGGCTCCCCCTCCGCGGGGTGATCGTTTTGTCTCCGGGCTGTCCGATTCCTCGGCGGCCCTGGGACGAACACCAGAAGGAGTTAATCTGTGCTTGCTGTCCGCATGCACCCGTCTCAGAATGAGTCCCCCTGGTTAAATTGGTACTGGGTTACCAAGTGTAGTTACTCCTCAGATTTAAGTGCATCGCTTCTAATATTTGCCTTTCTTGACAAGTTTCGAATTGCAAATGAGTTTGTGAGGGTGCTATGTAGTTAGGCATCTTCGACTGGTTTTTTGTAGGATGCTGCATGCAGAGCCCTCAGGTCTGCATCTGGTAGTTTCCTCAGTCTCTTGCCTGTGCCTAAACGTGCTGATGCAGTGCAAGTGAAACGTAATTCATAAGGCATTTGTTCTCCTTTGTATTATAGGGTAGAGTAGATGGATAACAAAAACCAGTTTGTAAATTGCGACACAAAAATCCCGTGCCATTTAGAGTGGCTGGAGGGAAAGAAGCAGAGATCTTCCCCAATTACTGTTTGCTAAGAAACGTCAAGATGCCCGGAGACAGTGCTCTGGAAATGCCTTCCACGTGTATTTATGAACCTGAAGTTGACTGTTCAGCCAAAACCTTTACATTATTAAATCGGTAACATAAGCTAGGGGATTGAATATTATGTGCAAAATTGAGGGATTGTTATGCACGAGTTGTTGCTCAGTTAGTTTTTATTATTTGGGAAGTACTACGCTTAGTCTTTTATACAGTACACTGATCAGCAGCGTTGTCCTTGTAAACCTAGCATGGTGACGCTTCATACAAAGGATCACTGCACTTAGAGAGCAAATGTTGAAAGCTCTTATGTGAATGATAGAATAATGTTGAAATTACCACGTTGCATGCGTTGATACTATGTAGATAACCGAAACCTTCTGCATGAATTTAAAATAATTGGCGTAGATGGTTTTCTGACTCTTCTATTGTCTGTTATCTCTGTGCGTTTTCCAGTAGGTTTATTTAAACAATGTGCCAAAGCAAACACGTGCTTGGGGATATCTGTGGGATTCTGCCCAGAGAATGGATACTGCAAATCGAATACGTAGATGAAATTAACAGTAATATATTGGGGAAAAAATAGTAATGATTAAATAAATAGGCAAACTGATAGATGACAGGTGTGCATTTGTTATAATGGATAGCTTTTTAACCCTATGCAGCTCGCTAACTTGCGTTACATAAAAAGATGAGCTCTGAGTAAATAGCTAAATTGGAATTAATCAACAAGTGTTCCTATTTTCAATATAGTGTCCACTCTGCAGAAGTATTCTGTGGTTTAGTGTTAATTGTCTCTCAGGAATGAATTTGGGAAGAGACAAAAGTGCTCAGTGCAATCTTGACATGAGGTTATACCTCTGATTCTGATCCCCCTCTCCCCTAACTATTACCAATAAGTAGGTTCATAGAAATATTTTAACAGAGCTGTTCTAGGTGCTTGCAGTCAAAACTGTGGTCCTGAAAACCCTCAGTCTCTTATCATCAAGCTCCGAAGGTGCCTAAGCACTGTACACAGTACAGCTAATAGCTTTAAAGTTCCTCGAATATCTGAATTTTTTTCCACTTGTATGAGAGACGATTAGCATGATGCCTGGCTCATGATTGTCTACTTTCTGGATGTTGTTATTTTGCCATAGTCTCCTGGGGAGTTGAGTCAGGTGAGAATTCTCCAGTCACGCCCAACACGTGCTACAGAGTCAGTCTTCTATAAAGTACAGAGGCAGCTTTAGAAGACAGTTGGAAGAGGAGGTGCTGCTGCTGCTTTTTAATGACTATTAGCTAAAGCATTTGTCCAGAATGTGGTAGACCCTGCTTCAGATTCCTTTTTTTGCCTGGAAGGATCACCCTACATCTTCCACTTTCCGGGTGAATATCCCAGTTGCCAAGCTGCGTGTTGTCTTCAATGCTCCTGGCTGAAGCTGTGTTACTATCCAGAAACAGAATGCATGATTCGCTGAGACAGAAAGAACGGGTATAAGATGATGTTGCCCTTCAAGGCTGGAGGCATGCAGGCTCTGATTCTTGATTTCAGAAGTTATTTGTTTTATGTTAGATGTTCCTTGGAGCAAACATGCAAAGCCCAATATTTCCTGCCCTTTTCCCCCCGGGTGCCTGATGATTAAACTTTAGAGCTGTGCTTCATTATGTTAGTGTGTGTGTTTTTTTTAAAATCTAGAGCCTTTTTTTAAACCAGCCTCAAATAGGAAAGGTGAGCAGATGCTGTCTGAAAGAGAAGACACTAACTTGCAGCATGCATATTCTCCTGAAAGATGGAGATAGGGGTACAGATTCCCCCACTAGTGAAGGAACTAAACCATGGTATTTTTCCGTCTGAGCTACCATCCTGCCTTCTAAAAAGTGCACTGTCAGCAGCTATATTATTTAACAAACAAAAAGTAGCAGCACTGCTAAGTAAAGATGGTATAGACTCACCCACCGTGAAAGTTTGTGGGGTGGGAATCCTCAGAAAGAAAAGAGCCTTTTTGTATCTACGTTGGGCGTTCTGGGAGTAGAATGGAGGAGTCCTTCCCTATTGACTGTGCTTTCCTAGTGGCTAAATGTTGACAGCTCCACGCTGAATGCGTTGACTTTAGATGAGGCCGTGCTTAGCATGCTACCTGTTTACTCAGCCATCTCATGCTGAAATATCCAGGCTCCTTCTGTACCATGTAAGGAGCTTAGGCACTTGGGTTAAAATTACAGCTTCTTTGAGAGCTAAGCACATGCCAGCGAGGGAGCTGTTGCGTCCAACATCTGGGTTTCATCTTCCGGATGTGGCCCCATTGCTTCTAAATGCTGGTTTGTCCTAGTCATTTAGGTAGGCTGATGATTGGAATTACTGGTGTGGATGTGTTAATGGGATGAGTGTTTGCATTGTTGACTTATTAAACAGCTTCTAGTATAGTATCTGTATGTTCCTATTGTTAATTTTATGCTTGGTTTTGCGTGTGTGTGTGCTGGTTTAGCCTGGAATAGTGCCATTCTCATCCAGGTAACATACAGATTTCGAAGATTCTAAATGTGACTTATAGGAGAAGAGACTAAAGGAACTTTTTTGGTTATTTTTTATGTGATAATTAACCTTTCAAATGAAAGTGTCAGAGAACTTTGGCTCTCCTGGACTTTTAAACTCATACAAGCAGATTTAAGCATGAGAAAAAACAATTAACTGAAAAGTCTTTATAACCTTCCCATAAACCTGTATGTTTATGTTAAGCTTCAGCTTAGAGCTGTTTGATGTTAGCGATAATATTTGTAGATTGAAACTTCTGCTGGGGAGCGATACGTTTTTGTTTTTTCTTACGTGTGTACGTGCCAGTGCATATTTATAATGTAGATGTGCTACACTGATACACAAGAAAACAGTCCAAAGATATTTTCCTTGATGAAACCGGCATAAGTTTCTGCATGTTTGTAGTTGGTCTTGTGCTGATGTAGTTAGGATATTACCTGAAAGAGGGGACCAGAAGGCCATTGAAAGGCACATTCGCTGGTCCTGGTCATGAAAGCCCCTCTGGATTGGTGAGTTTCACAGTCAGTTGAGACATTGTGTAAGAGTCTTCCCAGACAGAATAGCTACAGGATCGGGAACTTAAACTATATGCAGCAATGCCTAAATCATTACATTGTTACCTGCTACTGTCTTGAAGGTAGGCCAATTGTAAAATATTGTTTGATGTATGCATGGGATTTTCTTGGTGGGCAGTGACTGCAGGCAGCGGGCAGAAGGAATCCTATAAACCACCAAGTTTATTTTGGGAGGAAATTTTGAAACTCTCATGCTAAAGAGTTCCTAGAGTATCATACTGAGTAACGTAAACTAGGTGATGTTTCATAAACCTGAAGCAGGAAAATATCAATCAAAAAAATCTTTATTAAGAATGTCCATAGGGCCCTACACAAGTATAATTGTATTGGTTTAACTCCTATCAATAAGATTGCACCTTGAAGCATGCTTAGGTGGTTGTGTTTATATTTGTATGCATCTCTGCTTGTTTTCGTTTAGTAGTAGGCTAGCACATTGAGCTAAATATGAATAGATTTGAAGAAATGTTTAATGTGTATTTAAAGATTTGTTTTAAAAGCATGGGATAGTAGTTAACATCAGAGGTTTTGTTTCTGTCCCAGCAATATCAAATTGCATTAGCAAAACAGATGTTTAAATGTGGTACATGGCTAAACAAAAATGTATCCTAGTTGGGAAGAACTTTTTAAACTGAGATATTGACAGTTTTCTCTCATTTAGGCTAACTGTACTGTCAGTGGTACAACAAATTGTAAACGATGATTGCTATAGCATTTTATTAATATTTTGGGGTTTGTCTTTCAAAGTGTTGTCATGACAGCCTTGGAGGCTGTGAAGCATTGGAGAAAAACAGTATTAGTGAGCAGTATCTTAGAGGAAGAAAAAAGCAGATGAAATAATTGACTGTGTTAGCTGGGACACTGCAAATTGCCTTTGGTTGCTGGCAGCACATCACTTCCTCTGAGTTATTTATTCCTCCAGTCAGTAATTAGAACCGGTTCTTGCCTCCGTGCCGTGAAGGAACTGAGCTGCTGCTGATTCTAAGGACTGTGAGAATACAGAGTTCAAAATCTCTTTTGCTTGCCTAAAAAAGTTTGAGCAGAGCTATTTCAGATCGGTGCAGATGCGGGCTACCATAGCATCGTGTAACAAATTCATAACACAGTGAACAATAAAGTGGTTGGAAAATTAGTGGGACCATTGACCTCAAAGGGTTGTGATCAGCAGTACAAAGTTCCAGTGGCAGCCAATTGCTAATAGAGCCTCTCAGGGGGGTTGATATTGGGGCTGAAACTGTTATATGTCTTTATTAACAACCTGGGATGAAGGAATGGCATGCATCCTCAACAGGTTCCCAGATGATACCAAACCTGGAGGAATGTCAGCCCCATTGTATGCTGAAGGGTAGGGCTGCCGTTGAGGGATCTCGACAGAAATGGGTTGCCAGGAACGTCAGGAAGTTTGGCAAAGGCAAATGCTAAGTCCTTCATCTGGGACAAAACAACCCCACATACCTGCTGGACAGCAAGTTGAACCTGAGCCAGCAGCATACCCTTGAGGTGAAGAAGGCCAGCTGCATACTAGCTGGTATTAATAAGAATGTGGGAAGGATGTTGAGGGAGGTGGTTTTTCTCCTCTATTCAGCACTTCCAGGACTGCATCTGGAGCATTGTGTCCAATTTTGGCCTCTCCAGTACAAAAAAAGATGTTGACATGCTGGAGTGAGTCTAGTTGAGGGCTGCCAAAATGATTAGGGGGCTGAGGCAAACGGTTGAGAGAGCTGGGTGTGTTCAGCTTAGGAAGAGCAAATACCTCAACAAGAGCATAGAGAAGGAGGAGCAAGGCTCTTCTAGGAGGTTCATAGCAATAGGAAAAGAGACAACGGACTCAATTTGCAAAAATGGAAATTCTGATTTCGTATTAGGAAAAATCTTTTAACTGTGAGGATAGCCAACATGTTAGAAGAACTGCCCAGAGAGGTCTCCATCCCTGGAGGTGCTCAAAACCCAGGTGGACACAGCTGTGGGCGACCTGCTGTTCTTGGCCCTTCTCTCAGCAGGAGGCTGGAGCAGGTGACCTCTGGGGTGCCATGCAGCCTCTGTGTGTGCACGGTTCTGTCAGTGCTGCTGTTGGACCACAGAGCACGCACAGACATGTGGTTTCAGCGTAAATGTCAATGTTACTCTATGTCGGTGATCCTTTTGTTGGTCTGTCCTCTAATTCTGTCTTCAGGGCTATGCTGCTTTTTGAGCGAAGAAATAATGCCTCCATCTCACTGTTGCATTTTACATAGAGCAAATTGCAAGGTTGTTCTCAAGAAGAGAATAGGTAAGAGGCTTTTCTCTAGGGTTGCTGTTTTCCAGACTATTTTTTAAAAATGTCTTCTGTTTTTTTAGTGGTAGGTCATGTGATATGCTTTTCCATTTTTCTGCTGTTAAATTGCAAAAACTCTGTGGGTTTTTTGCTATCTTTAATGTTCTGTGTAATCAATCCAGTATTTATTGTGTAGCTATTGTACATCTACAGTATGTTGAATAGTGATATTTATAGTCATGAGAGAAGGGGGAGGAGATGTTCGTCAGTATACGTTTCTTGGTAGGTACTACTAAGACAACATAATGAAAACTCTCCTCTGTGCTTTTTGTAACATACAATATAAGTCGACAATACTGAAGAATTGTTAAGTGCCCACAATGTTTTTTTAATGAAGAATTCTAGCCATTAGGCAGAATTTTTTATTACTTTTTAGGGTATTAAATGACTTATCTATGGAGTTTCATGAACAGCTGCCCTAAATTTGGACATATTTCTTATTTTCCCTTGTACAGATCTCTTGTGCCAGGTATCTTCCCTTCTTGCCACTACATTCCATATTTTATTTTATTTTTATTTATAGTGCTGCTTCAAAGTCTTGACTTGCTTTCTCCTTATGCCTAAACAGGTCTTATCTGCCTGTTATAACTGTCTAATTGAAGGTACAATTTAAATACACCTTTTAAGCCAAAGAGATGTTAATTTTGCTAACAGTTGAGCCACTTGAAGGTAGTGTTATTCATAGCTATTTATCACCACCTCCGGTGGGAGATTGTTAGACCCCCAGCCTTGTTGGTGGAAGGGACAGGGCAAGTACTCTCTAAACCCCTTTAAGCCAAATCAGTTGGACCAACTTAAAATTGAGTGAAGGCAAGTATGAACTAGCTTGTTTGACTTTGCCTGAAGCATAAGTAGTTTTGCAACTTGCTGATACAGTATTTGTCATTGTGGTATTCCAGATTACTGTACTGATTAATTAAAAGATCTTTTCTTAACTACGAGATTTGCTTTTGTTTGTTTTTGTTGGAGAGTTTACAAATACATTCCCCTTCTTTTCACAAGAAAAGGCTTTAAATGTTTTTTCTCCCCTTTGTCTAGGAAATGCGATAGCATGAAAGCTTTCATATTTGAGCAGCAGTACTAATATTTCCAAGGGGGGAGTTTCCTTTGAGTTTCTTAACTCATCTCATAATTGCATGTTGCATTTAATTACAGTGCCTTTGTGTGTGTTTGGCTCGGTTGTGACCACTATGTTTTTTAAAGTAAGCATAAGTTAATCTTTACATTCACCTTTGCTGGGAAAAAATGTGTATGCCAACACATGGACACCAACATGCACTCAAGTCCTACAGCTACAGTTTTAGCACACGCACTAGCTTTGCGAATTCCTGTGCCAGTAGAAAATTTTCCTTCTCCTTTCTGAGGTTGTTTATTATTGTCTCCATAGCTCTGCTGTTGGAAAGAGTTGCGTGAGAGTATCATGGAAAGCTGGCTGACTTTGCTTTTAGTTATGATTGTATTTTGAATCAAACTCTTTTTTGAAGCAGATGAGTCTCACGACTCCTTCCCCTATTAGAGCTCAAGGTCTGGTGACCTCCAAGATTAAAGTAAGCCAACCAAAGAGTTAAACTGTTCAACTGGCGTTTTCTTTGACACTGCATTACAGGTCTAGTGAGGCACTGAAATATTTACGATAACAAAATAATAAATTGGCGATGAAAAACTATACCAGTATGTGCAAGCCTGTAATACAGGTGCATTCGTAGTTTAAGTCATCCTGAGCTAAGCAGATGTAAACAACGTTTAAACTGGTTTAAATGTAGGTGTATTAGGGAATTACTGTGGTGCAACAAGATACGTGTTAAATTTAGCTATAACAGTGCACCTGTTCTAATGTCAGCCCTTAGTATTTGTTATTAAACTTATTTTACAGAGTTGTAGAATATATACAGATTTGTAGATGCCATTACCTTCAATCACTAAAAAATAGTCTCTGTGTGCAATGGCAATTTTTCCTGTTACTGGTAAGAGAACAGTGTTTGGAGATATTGGTTATATATTTGTTAGATGCTCTTGGTTCTGTCGGTTGAGCTGTGATGAAAAATTGTGGCCAGAAGGACACTGCTGCCCCTTATGACTGAAGATTGGTGTCCTGCAGCAGAGGTGAGCCTACCTTGGCTTTACAGTTTCAGAATACTACCTTAAAATGTCAAAGAATATAACAACAGCTGCTGCTGCAGCTAAAGCAGCTGTGCCTGAGAATCAGTATTTTAGTTTCTCCTGGGCACCAATTCTTACATTTTTAAATCTAGTCAGGAAGTGTATGCAGCAGGGTTAACTATTTAAAGTAAATGCAGATTCTGCTGGTTTAGATGAATTGTGAGGTTTAACTTTCATATGCTAGACAACGTCTATGTATGACACTTAAAAAGTAGGAAGGCTTTGAGTTTTCCTAAAAATATCAGATGATCACAGAGAATAACTAAAGATGATTCTTTTGTTACGTCATTATAACTTACGTGTTCAAGTTTGTGAATAAGATAACATAGTGAATGTGCAACAGGATTGACGTGTTACATTTTGCAAAACCACTAGCACGTTGTATTATCAGCTCAGTTTGTAGATCAGCACGGATAGAAAAGATATTTCAGAGGGAGCATGAGAGTACTTTGCTATCTTTTGCTAACACCACATTTAATTTAAAAATTTAATTCCAGTCGTCTTGTTTGAAGATTGTGATTTACTTTGGAGTGCCACTCCAAAGTGGCAAGGATGAAATTTTGTAGCAGTAAGTACTTAATTTTGTGAAATATGCTTCAAGTTATCTATAAAGCCTTGTCTGCACTACAAAGCATTGGACACGGGGATGGACATTAGTCAGCTGTGAGTTGCCTTTGCGTGGCATTTAACCATTGCTTCAGGAGTTGTTGCAGAATTTGGCCTGCCCTTGCTTGAGTTTTACATACATAACGTGTCCTCACTACTATGTGCCATAGATTAACCTGTGATACCATGTTTGTTTGTGCGTGCTTTTAGGCAAAGTGGCAGGGGGAAAGAAATATGCTTCAAGTTATCTATAAAGCCTTGTCTGCACTACAAAGCATTGGACACGGGGATGGACATTAGTCAGCTGTGAGTTGCCTTTGCGTGGCATTTAACCATTGCTTCAGGAGTTGTTGCAGAATTTGGCCTGCCCTTGCTTGAGTTTTACATACATAACGTGTCCTCACTACTATGTGCCATAGATTAACCTGTGATACCATGTTTGTTTGTGCGTGCTTTTAGGCAAAGTGGCAGTGAAAATATTTAATCCGTTGCTGGGAGCCTAGGATATTATAGGAGGTAGCAAATTTGTAGTATGCGGTATGATACCTTGAAAGCTTTTGTATGCATAGACTTCTTATTTACCGTAAATGCAGGAAAGAGGAAGAGATTGCCATTTCTATTATCAGTTATGTTTGGTGATGTTGAAATACTGTAATGAATTGGGTCTTGCTGTATAGAGAATACCTATAAATAAGATAGACAATTTTATGCCTAAACTGTGTATTTAAATCCTAAATATAAAATGTATGTTATCATACTTTGCTGCATCTGGTAACTTGTACTAATGGCCTTGTAAAGACCATCTGGTGCTACGGGAAATGTATTTCTTGATCATTCTCATTTTGAAAACTTTAAACTTCTTGTCTGTGCAGTTACGTCAGAGTTTGTTATCCTGATGCCATGTTGTTTTAGCTATTGTTGTGTACTTGTTCAGTAAAAATAATCGGTTTAGACTACAGGGTTCCCTTACAGGGAGAGAAAAAGAGTCTGAGCAGCATTTCAATTAATGTAATTCTACGTACTGTCTATGAAACTTAGCTGCAGGCACACTGCGTAAGTGCAGCAGTCTTTCAATAAAAAAATACTAATTGTATTTGGAGTCCCTTCTTAAATTAAGACTGAACTCCTTTAAAAAACTGCTTGCAAAGTTGTAAGTGAAAGTAGTCTCCTTAATCTTACTTTTTTGGTTTTGATGCTGATAGATTTCTGTCTCAAAGTGTAACACTGAACGTATGCTCAGTGATTTACAGCATCCATCGCTGATCGCTGCTGAGGATTAACTAGAGCCTAATGTAGCGCTTCCTACAAGGAAGGAAGAAAGGTGCCTTGTACTTCGCGCTCTCTTTTGTAATGTTGTCACTGTGTCAACTAAAGGTGTGGACAAAACTTGAGATAAAACCATTCAGTGTCACAAGGATTTAACCTAGTAGGGTAGACACCAGTTTATCTATCGGAGCATACGCTGGCTTTTTGCACTCAGATGGAAGTGATAATGATGGGTACAGATGTGCAAGCAGTGCCAAAATGTAAAACAGCACCTGAATTTCCCTGGGATGTTTATTCTAAAGCTAACTAGACTTAGGAAAATAAGGCTCACTTCAAGCAATGAGAAGGAAATACACTGGCATCTGGAATCATAATCCCTTCTTCATGATTTTTAGAAATAAATCTGAACTAGTCCACTTGCCTCAAATAAAATTGTTGGGTTTCAAATGTTACATAATTAATGACATTCCTGTAACATATTGTTCATATTAAGTCATAAGTTTTATTGTCTTTTTTCTAAATGGAATATCAAACTCTGCTGTCCTACGTCCAAATTGAAACCACTCCCTAAACAGCAAAAGTAGAGTTAGTTTAAGCCAGTCTAAGTCTGTGCCGCTGCAAGAGTCAGTCATATCTTGTTTTCCATTTCTATTCCTGCTTTTGTATCGGCACCCATGCAGCCACATGGTGAGCTGGACCAGCGACCTGATGGCCCTGAGGGGTAGCCCTGACCGTCACAGTCTATAGACAAATTCTTGGCTGGATCTATTTGATAGAGCCCCGATACAGTTTGTCACTTGGCTGCGTGTTTGTGCTAGCGGCAGCACAAGGGAAGGGTGAGATGAAGAGGAGAAAGGGACAATCTCTTTAATGGCAGTATGGACACAGGATGGTTAAAAGAAGGGAGAAGTTTTGTTTCTTCTTCCTCTCGTCCTGGCTGCCTGATCTTGCTCTCTCTTGGGCCAGTTCTGGTGCGCTGAGCCAGTTGAACTCATTAGTCCAGCGGAGAAGCATGTACTTTTTGTCAGATTAATGAATTCAGCTAGTATGGAGAGTAGCCTGCTATGCACCAGAGCTAGCATGAGGTAACTGTGGGGGATGGAGAGAGCACGAAAATTCCTTTTTGATGGTTGGAAGTGGTTAGATTGATCTGCTCTATCTCAGTGAACTTCACCGTTAGGTGCAGGTTTTCTTTTTGAGGACTTACTGATTCATATGTGTTAATAACTTGAACTTTGAAATGGGAAGCAAAGAAATCTCTGAGAGGCCTGGAGGTAAAAACTTGATGCTTTTCAGAGGTGTGCATCCAGTGAAATGGAAATTAGCTCTTTTATCTGGTTGTGTATTTTGCATCTCTGACAAATTCATGTTAGTGTATGACCTTTATATAATTTATATATAATTGTCTTAGTATGTCCTGTGTTGTATAGTGGGATTTACTTGAGGCGCTCAGACTGAAATCAACTCAGTTACAAAAATAGATGTTTTCCAGTAACGCATCATTGCTGAGTACTCCTGCCAGCACTTTTTCCCCCCTATGCTATATGAAAGACCCTTACGAGCTGGGAAAACTGTCCTATTCCGTAAATATTTTTGGCCAAGAAATAGCCTGCTTTTAAGTTTGGAAGTCGAACTGTGACCATAACCTATTGATTTTTCTTTCTTTATATAAATCCTTTGAAGAAATGATATTTTAAAGTAGTAAATTACGACGCCTGTTTGTTTACTGGTTAGTATTTCTATCTACGTATCTTTTACTTAGAATTGCATCTCAAGGCAATATGCATTGAGTAACTGTAACTGTAGTTACTGTTGCTGTGGTGTTTGTATACATAGACTTAGATATATCTAGCAGAGCTGCAGACACTTAGGATGATGCACAGAATTTGAAAATCTGTTGTAAATATCTACCCCTAAGCTACTGGATCTTTTCAGTGGATTTTTGTTTTGTTCTGCTTTCCTGTTGATATTTTAGGATGAGAATAGAGTATGAGTGCATTTAAGATGAGCAGACAACTGTTGGTACTGACAGCAGCTCTCAAACTGCTGAAATCAGTCAGTCAAAGACTAAAACACATTCATGGACTAAAACGCTGCTACGCGCAGTCGGGATTGCCCCATGGCATCTTCTGCCCTTTCACGATACTAAGTTTGGTGCCTCTGTGGCCTGTAGAAATGAGGAGTTATGAGCGTTAAAGCTGCATGCCAGTGCTGCTTGCTGCGCTCCCAACCTGGGGTTGGGAGCTAGAAGAGTTTCTGTGCAGTAGTATGTTCAGTGTAGCTGTAGTGAATGAAGGCGTTCAGGAAGGGACTGGTACATAATTGTGGCACGAGGAGTTTGGGAACTGAGCAGTCAGCTTAGATTTTGATGGAGGAATAAGCCTGTTAGAGTTGTCTTGTGCTGTGTCTTTTGTATTTCACCTCTGAAGATCTGTTTGCGTCAATGTGATGTGCGGTATCCTTGTCAGCCTTCTAGAAGGACTAATGATGCCTGTGTGGGGAGATGGTAGCGCTAGGGAACCCGGGATGGACAAAGTATAGAGCTGGTGGCACAGGAGCAGTAGAGGGAGAGTGCTCTGCTGCTGACAGGGTAGGCTTGTGTTGCATGTGCAGGGAGAGGGAAAGGGTGTTCAAACACATGTGCTGAAGTTGAAGAATAAGAAAACTAAAAGTTAGGGTAAGATTAAAATGCCAGCTTTAAAGACAGTGTAAGGCATGACACTTTGCTGAAATGCCCTGGCAAGAATATGGAGTGTGCATGTTTAAAAGTGTAGTTGGTCAGTGGTACCTTAACTGCCTGACTTGGACAGGAATCCAACCGTGGTGCTTTATTGATTGGCTTTCAGCTGTGATGGGCAGGTAGGAGATGCCATAAGGAAATTTTCATTTTTCTTGACTTTTTTTTTTTTTTTTTTTTTTTTT
>NW_008794709.1:1527498-1538482 GCF_000699145.1 Aptenodytes forsteri
TAAGTAAATTTTTTTTTTTTTTTTCTTTTTTTTTTTTTTTTTTTTTTTTTTTTTTTGGTGAATGGGCATATCTGGGGTGTGTGGCTTACTTGAAGGGGGGAGGTGGGTTTTTTTTAGCAAGATCTGTGTTTGATGATGGCTCGTTCATAATGCCTGCATAAGTTCTTTCACAGTGCCTTTAATCAATATTTTCATTTTGCAGACAAAATGGAGATGCGTTTCCGTGTATTTTGCTTTTTCTTGCTTTGTCACTAAGCCAGCAGTATTCTGGAGCATAAAACTATGCTTCTTGTCTTCCACTGTGCCTAAGCCAGATGGAGCAGGCTATTGGTACTTGCTACAGGAGTGCCAGCTCCTGGATTGGTTTGGGAAGTTACCCTGTGTTACCCAGCTGTCTTAAAGTGCTGATGATGTGGAGAATGCTAGCAAGGCTGCCATATGCAAGAAAGGGTCAAACCAGTCTAGTTTTAGATACGGATGGTAAAATGTCATCTTGGTTAATTATTAGTCTAGCTAGATTCTCCAGTTACTCATTTGGATTACTAATGATTGGGTGTTTATTCTTCTGGATGCCTACGACTTCTTCCATCTTTAGCCTCAGGTAGCTTTCAGTCCTGGGAGGATTTCTTCAGCAAGAGAATCATTCAGGCCTATTTTATGGCCAATAATATCTATTCTTTGATGGAGAAACTCGCTAGCAATACTGAATGCAGTAGTGCTTAGCTTTTTGGAAGGAGCATTGCCTTGGATGCAGTTTGTGTCCTGACCATTTGCTCATTTTGGCAAATGTTAACTCCTCTGAGTTCCCGATATGTTTATATATATTTATTCATAGCAAAATATTTGTCCCAAAAAAGGGGGACAGTGTGTCACAGGGAAAGGTGGAAATGAGGTGCTGGGGATAAAGTAGGGACTGCCTCTTTGCTGGTACCGTGCACCTAACTGTTTGTGAACTCTGGTATTACATGCAGTTAGTAGTTTTTGTTGGAAAGCTGAGGCTTAGTAGTTATGTAGAATAGCAGCAACATCCTGAGCATGGCATACTTTTGTGCATCTTAGTGTGGCAATTGTGATGGATGTGTTTATTATGCTGTATTCTGTCCGGTTTAAACTGTCCCTGGATATTTATTTTGTCTTTGTGCAAGTCCAAGATTAAATTACAGATCATTATGAAAAATGTCAAATTGTAAATCAAGACAACTTACTTTCTGTGAAAAGACTTTTTGTTTTCTACCTTCTCTTCCTCCTCTTTCCCCGCCCCCCTCTTAACTCCAGATTCAAGAGTGTCTAATTTGTTTGTAACTCCTGTAAGTTGGTATTTGCATTATCATGTATGAAAGACTTGAATAAGTGATATGGGCTTCTTTTTTTGTTTGTGTGCTAAATGTTTTAAGAAAGTTGAATACAGCAGAGTTCTTGTTTCAGAATTGTTTACTAGACTGTAACTATTACATGTTCAAAGAATATTCTCAATTTTCTACACCTGAATAATAATTTTGACTAGAAAATTTTGTTGCCTAAACCCGGAAAAATATCAAATTACCTTGCCAGAGCCTTTGGTACATGTGTTAGCAACTGACAATGGAGTTCAACAAAAATCTGTTTAACTCTTGTTGCTTTTCAGTTTCCAAAGTGTTGAATTGCTGAGTTAGCTTTCACTTTTGCTTGCAGCTTGCAGAGTTTAGCAGCTGGTTCTGTGGCAGCAGTCAGTGTAAGAGGGAGGGAGCTCCATGCTGCAAGCGATCTGCTGTGCGGCGTTGAGATTTGACAGGAAGGTGTGTTGAAATGTTGAGGGCGTGATGGGGAACAAGTGACTGCCTAAAACAAAATGGTAAATAAGTATTTCTTAAACGTAGAATGTAAGCATTGCAAATAACTGGTATATGTCAAAATGGAAATGGCTTTTATGTATTCAGTAAATGCAGAATAGTAAAGTTTGGAGATCCAAAACTTTAACATACCATGAAATGAAATTTGATCAAAATGGATCTATTTAACTGTCCTGTAGTGAGGCATCTGTTATGCAACTATAGCTGTTTCTTCCAGGATTTCTTTCAGGATACCCTGACTGTTCAGAGCATAACAGTGGGGTTTTTTGATACACGTTGTTACTGCAGTTCAGCATTAGAAAAATTAGAAATATTTAAGTTCATTGATTTTAGCAGCTATTATGGTCATCACTATCACTGTAGATAATTGCTGAGCTTCTGTTTTTGATGGTTTTTCAAGTGAAGGCATTAAGAGGAGGAGTCCTCAAAAAAAGTACATACATCAGGAGTTATTTAGAAATAGAATTTCCTGATGACCTTGTGACTTGACAAGCCTCTGGTGAACTTTGGCTGAAATTTCAGAATTTTGAACATTGCCAAGGTCACTGGGAAGTGCAGAAACTGATAGGTTAGTAGTAAAGCAATGTTAGGTGAATTTTTGTCATGCGTGTCCCAGAAGTATAGAGATCCTATGTCAAGGATCAACCCCCTCTATCTTAAGATCTTGTCCTGAATATTTGCTGTCTAATGTCTGTCTTCAAGGTCTGTGCAAGGTTGCATCCCAGCGCGTGCTGTTGACTGTGTTTCTGTAATCAACAAGTGTTTTTTCTTTCAAGCAGGGAATCATTAGCAGAGTGACAGAATCTGTGAAAAACATTGTACCAGGATGGTTACAGAAGTATTTCAATAAAAGTGAAGATGAATGTGTAGACACAAATGAATCTACAAACCAGGAAGAGAATCCAGTAAACTATCACCATGATTATGCAAATGAAGATACCATAGTGATTGATGGGAGAGTCACGCCTGAATCAGCAAGAATTAATTTAGAAGGTATGTGAAAAATCATGTAGTATTCTGGCCATCTGTATTTATTCACAGATTTCTAGTTTTGAATCTAAATTTCTAAGGGAAGCTGGAAGGAGCGTTTTGACAGAATTTAAAACAAAAAAAAACCCCAAACAAAAAACAAAACACCAAAAAACCACACACACAAAACAAAACCAAAAAGCCCCAAAAAACCAAACAAAAAACCCCCAACAACTGTTTGTGAAACTGTCTTATCTTTAAACTGTAAACATAATCGCGAAACATACCGGAGGTTGTCTTACAGCTCTTGGAAGTAATCAGTTAACTTCAGGTAGTCAGTTAGCCAGGTGCAAAATATTGGTAAGATTCATTTGCAAGTGTGCTGGGTTACATTTTCTTTTTAAAAGGTCTGGAATGAAAGTTTATCTAATTGCCTAAGGTAATAAAAACATTAATTTGTTTTGTTGTCCTCAAAGCAAAAGACCAGATACTAGAATGCCAGAGGAAAATTCCTTCTCATGTCCCAAATTTTTTTTTTTTCTTTCTCCTTTGGGCTTCTTCAATCAGTTTAGGAAAGTTCCTTGTTAGTTTAATGGAGAACTGGGGAACTTGGTTTATGACATTATTCTTTTTGAAATATTTGGTAACATTAAGATGTGTGCATGGCTAGCGTGGGGTCTTTGAAAACCTATTTAGACCCTTGGCAAAGAAGTTTGCAACCCCTTATTTTACTGTATAAAAGATTAATCTGTGTTTTATATCTATGCCTCTCACTGTTTCTGTAGTTCTCCTCTGTAAATTTGCATATGCCCTCATTTGAGTTTTTCTTAAATTAACAGTTTTGTGGAACTTAATTTTTAATAAGGAGAGAAGTTTTGTCTGAGCACACGTACATAACCATCTGTGTGGAAAGTCAGTTGCTTCTGTTGGCAGAATGAAAAATAATGAGGAAATACCTTTGTCACCAATGTCATCTAATTGTAAATAAGGAGGTTTATTGCCTTCTGTGTAGCTGTAGCTTGAGAATAAGTTTGGATAAAGGAATAGAGAAGGTCTTCATGAATGAGGAACATGTGTTGGCTTTCCTGAAGAACTGTGAAAGGACCTTTCAGTAAGAACAGCTGCACAGCAAACTTTCTAGCTCCAAGAAATCAGGAGCAGATGGACACCCTGGAACCTGTAGTAGCTTGTGTTGCAGTCTGTGGTTGTTGTAGACCAATCTTTCTTGCTATAGTTAATAATAAGATTTTTTTATTATTATTACTAGTATAATTTTAGAGAGCCTGTTTCTTCAGCTCTGAGGTACCAATGTGCTAGAGCCTGTATTCCTTTGCTTGGCCAGCCTTCAGCCTGAGAACGCTTTCTTTATCTCAAACAAGACAGTCTTAAAAATCTACCGGTGCTTTGGAGAGCTAATTACTAGTACTGCGGTGGTTATGAAGACTGAACTAGCTAGTTTAAGCTTCAGTACAAATGTAAAGAGGATAGTGACTCAAAATCATGTTCATACCCAGAATTCCCAGGAGAGACTGTGGACTTACAGGGATATCAGGCAAGATATCCATTAATAGCTGTTCTGTTCACGTGGCAAGTTGGAGCTGTGAGACCACCTCTTGCAGGACACTGGCAGTGTTTACAGACCCTTTGGTTCATGAGGAAAAAATGCCCATCTTGCAACTGAGGCCACGATGCTTACTTGCCCTTTGTGCCAAAATCTCAAAAGTTAATGGGTAGGAGATAATGTTTTCCCTGTAGCATGACCTGATATGGTAGAATTTGGGAGGGGGGACAACGACACCAAAACAAACAAAACCCAAAAAACCTCTGCAAATACACATTTTCATGTTATGTATTCAGATTAACATCATGTTTGTTACAAGATTATATATATAAACTGCAGAGTTGTCTGTAACTTGCCATGTAATCTCAAATTTTGGAAAGCTTATTGCAAGCTTTGTCTGCAGAAGAAAGAATTTATACATGTTTGATTTAGTGAAAGGCCCAGTGTTAGAGCACTTGAGCATGGGGTCAGGATTTGGTGTTGTAAAACCTCATCGTTAACTACTTCTTAATGTGACATTAATACTTAGTATTGCAAACAGTGTTGCTGTTCTAATCAGACAGTTAGATGAAACCCTATCTGGGTGAGGAAGAAGTTAAATTCAGCTGCTCTATTTTTGTGCTTAGAACTTGGCAATAGCATGACTGTTGATAGAAAACAGGTTTTGGCTTTTGTGAGCTTGCCTATAGGAAAGCTAATTGTCTCCCTGTTCTTGTTCAGAACCATCCACGAGTAGATCTGCATTGAACTTCTCAGATGTGTTAACAAGGCCCTCTCTTCATCGAAGCCATTTGAACTGTACCATGTTGGATTCCACAGTACCACATTGTCAGCCGTCTACATCTTCTTCACTTGGCATTGGCAGTCCTGGACTGTCTCTTGTAAAAGAAATAAAAGATTCTACCTCTCAGCATGATGATGATAACATCTCAACAACCAGTGGCTTCTCCTCTAGAGCGTCTGATAAAGGTAATTTTCATGTTCTCAAATTGATTTTTTGGTAACATGAAGTACTTTGCATTCTTCAATATTCCACATCACCTTAGTAAATAAAGTAGGTGAATGTCAGCTTTGGATGTTAGAATTAAATTTAATTTTTAGTATTTTAGAAGTGTATAATCCTGTCACCTTTTTAATATAACCATGCTTTGGAATACATTTATGAGACCCTTATGTTACAAAGAGTCAGTGCTGATAAACATGCTTAGCTAGGTTATATGTAAATCTTGAACTGGGATAGTAGGAACTGGAGATGACTCGCGGTAGCTTGACAGCTGGGTTGATTGCTGAAAAGGAAGAGTGACTCAGAATATCTAACTGACAGCTGGTTAAATGTGAATAAATACAGGTGACAAATAGAAGCACAGGATGTTTTCCTGTGTTTTCACCAGGAGTCAGTAAAGGAACTATTCTGACTGAACAAGTTTTGGGCTGCTTTTTTGGCCTTTCTTGGTAGAAGGCATCAGTTGTCAATACTGCCATGTCTTTTGCTCAATTCAGTAAGAAATGTACACCATTTTAAAGTAAAAAAAATAAACATTGGATTGATGTAGATGGGGACCTAGGTGATCTCACTGAGAAAGGGCAAGCAGCAGGTTTGCAGCTTTTTCTAGCCCCCCCGTATAAACAGGGATTGAGGCATGCCTAGTAAGTTCTCTGGAGAAAGTATTTTTACAATTCAGAGGAGATGTTGCCAGGGTTTAGCAATATAACTTGAGTTTACGAGAGCTTTCTGGTGTGTCTCCATAAAACATACATGGAAAATAGGTCGTTAACTCTGTTAGTTCAGCCTTTGGGGAATTTTTCAGGTTTAAAACCTGTGCAATTCTGACCTATGCTGGCTTCCAACATAGGAAAAACTTTGTATCATTATAGATGCACCAGTGTTTATGCAGCTCCCTTTTATTTTGCCATGAAAGAAGAAAAAATAAAATTGCTCTGCATTGGAAGCATACTATTAACTTGTGCATGCTTTTGAAAGATTACTGAAAGGTAATGTATTTGCAGTTCTGTGAACAGATTTCAAGTTCAGAGTTGATAACTTGGTTTTCATACCATACGTGAAATGGATCTGTTTGAAGAACTCTGAAGGTTAGAGCGCTGGAGAAATGAGTGTTAGGGGAGTTTCTCGTTCTGTAAGACTTATTTTTCTGTATTAAATAACTCTGGAGTTAGCGTGATCTTTAATACTAAAGTTCTGTACGTACACAAGGCATTTACATATAGCATGTGTCATTTTGGCAGATATCACAGTTTCAAAAAATACTTCAGCACCACTGCTCTGGTCCACAGAGGCTGAAAGATCTCATTCCCTCTCACAGCATCCTGCAGCTAGCTCTAAAAAACCTGCATTCAATTTATCTGCTTTTGGATCTCCCTCTCCTGTAAGTACTGCACAGTATTGATTTTAATCAATTTGAATGTGTAGCCATTTTACTAACCACTTGTCATTAATACCTTTCTGTAGTCACTCGGAAACACTTCTGTCTTTAAGACGAGCCAGCTTGGGGATTCTCCATTTTACCCTGGAAAGACCACTTATGGTGGTGCAGCTGCAGCAGCAAGGGAGACAAAAGTGCGAATTGCTCCTTATCAGGTATGAGAATAGTAGTGCGGTGTGAGGGTAAATGTAATTGAAATACAGAAGGGGTAGCACTGCCAAAAGAGCTGTGAGCAGGGAGCTGAAAATGTGGCAACAGTTCCTATTTTGCCCTCTCAGCCTATGAGAGTAGAAAAGAACAATTTCTGTTTAAATTCTTTTTTAACAGTTTACTTAGAAATACTTGTCAAAATGCACAAGAATGACAGTAGCATCTTAGCTTCTGGCTAGTTGTTTGTAGTTGGGATTTCCTCTGTCTTTCAAAAAATTCCATTTTCTGCCATTGTCTGCCTCTGACACTATTATGTTAAAATAACATGTAAATAAAAACAATGATGGCATAACTTTGAAAACTTGTGTTTATAGTAGCAAAAGCTACCTGCCTGATACTTTTCTGTAGATCTTACACAAGCATGCCTACACTCATGCTATGAATATATTGTATAAAACTGTGCACTCTTTACTATAGTAGTATCTAAAAGGCAACTTTGCTGATCCTTTGCTCCTCTGTTACCTAGCGGGAGGCATGCAGTCCTAAACGCAATTTCAAGATAAACAATAAAATGCTTTCTATTTTAATATCATTCAGATAGCTCTTGAAAAGAGTTACTTGCCCCTAAGAGTTCTTTGTGTTCTAAAATGAACCAGCAAATTAAAAATACTGACAACTTTAAGTAGCTAGAGTTGAATCTGAAAGGAAGTTAGTAAAATCTGGTTCAGTTGGAATGTGTTTAAATCAAAATGACCTTTATTTAAAAAAAAAACCCAAAACGTAAAATCAATAGTCAAAAGGCACGTTATTTAAGGAACTGGAAATACGAGTTTGCTGGACCTATTCTGGCAGTCCGTTTCTACATGGAACAAGGGGACCTACAAGTTCCTGACGTAGGGGAAACCTTGCAAACTTGTGGTTTGTTCTGACTTGGTGTTAAATTAGACTTCAGAACACTCAAATCTTCCTGTAAGCTAGGAGCCCTCTTTGGTCAGCTGTTTCTGTTTTTTTACAAAATAAATGTGGATTATGCTGAAAAGAGGAACCAAAATACTAGGCTTTTAAAGGAGAGAATAGCTTGCTTGTTGCTGCATGCTGTGGATTACAGCGAGTCTTGCTTGTGTTTTTTACATGCTGTATGGTCTGCTTCCTGTCTTCACATAGCAGCATGGTAAGCATGATGTGGTTACATGAGGGGTTTAACATAATTTAAAAAAAAAAGCGCCACACTGAAAGAAGTTTTTTTGAATTATATTCAGAGTCATGTGGTGCAAATAAAAGTTTACTTTTTCAGTGTACTATGTTTAGATCTGTTACAGTTCAAATCAGATCTTTACCTTTTTAAACAGAGTAAAAAGTTCTGCAGCCAACTGTAATCTTGGGGGAAGGGAGGAAACGAGAGAAGTAAAACTAGAAATTCCTGACGATGATTGTATACATTGGTTTTAAGATGGTACGTTTATACCATCATGAGACTCTGAGATGTGTTTTGTTACTGAAAGTACTTTCTGCAGCACAAGCCTTTGCTTCAGTTCTGTTTTCCTGATTACTGCTTCAGAGACCCTGCAGGCCCAACATCTTCCCTTTTATGACCTTTTACATTTAAGTATTTCTTTTGTTGCTTTATCCTGTGTGCAAGATGTGTGGGGCTCCACTTGTACTCTACTGACTTTATAGAAGTTTATTTTCTTGTTCATGGCTTGAATGCCCAGTGAGTGCATTTTTCTCTGTCATCACGAGAGTATTGGTTATATCATCAGTGTAGCCACAGGGCATAAAATACACACGTGTTTAATTCGAAATCAAGCATCATAACATTTGCAATGCTAATTTTTCAGCCACCAGTAAGAAGACAAATGAAAGCTAAACAAGCAAGTGTGCAATCCTATGGTGTGACAAGTTCCACAGCACGGCGCATCTTGCAGTCACTGGAGAAGATGTCAAGTCCTTTGGCGGTAAATGGCACTCCTTTTAATGTTTTATTTCGTGTGTTTGAAAAACATAGTAAATGTGCCAGTATAGGATGAAAATCTTCCTTATGTAGTGTCCAGTTTAATTTATTGCGCTGTTTTTTCAACAGGATGCTAAAAGGATTCCGTCTTCTGTTACTAGTCCACTGTCTTCTGTAAGTTGATCACAAAACCCCCACGTTTTTGTTGGATGGAACCCTCTCTTAGGAAAAAAAATCGTCCTCTAATATTTAGGCTTTTTTTCCCCCTTAGCCTGTGGACAGGAGTGTGCTGAATATTACTAGCTTCCAATCTAAACGAAAACAGGTAAGAACCAGTAACATCTTAAGCTGAGATAGATAACTTTCTATGCTTTATAGCTATTAGAAGAAATGTCACAAGCCTCAATGACAGCATACACATGAATTCATGTGAATTATGGCTGTCTTGGCTGTGTGGAAATTGCTAAAAATGTCTTTTCTACCCACACTAGATGAAGGACTGTGAAGATTACTCAGGTTAAGAATTACATTATCTTTATGTGGTGGTGTCTTGATATGTCAATCAAGAACAACTTCTCTAGAACACACAAAATAGTTTTATTTTGTCCTGCAACTTGGGGTTAAGTTGCATGTTAATCTTTTCTGTTTAGGAAAGCTTTCTCTTGCAGAAATGATCAGAAATAGAAAAATATTTATTCAGCGATCATACAGACCTTGTGCAGATTTCCATGTTCTTTTTGAGCAGAAAAAGAATACTTATGTTTTTTATTACTGCTCAAAGTAAGGAGAAGGAAAATTGTTAAATGTTGTCACTTCTGTAACCTTATGTTCCTAAATTCCTATTTGGAGGTAGCACTGAATTGGTGATAATGCTGTGGTAAATCATTATTTCCTTCGTTTTTGTTAAAAAAATTAAAACTAGTAATGTTTTTTAATCACTTTAATTTGGGGTATCACTGAGTTTATTAAATTGTAAAACCCACAAAAGGCCACTTTAAGATCAGGCAACCGAAGGAACAAAAGTGTGGGTTTTCTTCCATGCAAACTTTTCATCTGCTGTTTTAACGAGAAAATGGACAGAATGTCTCAAGAGGTTTCTATGCTAATCCCTTGATCAGAAGTATAATTAATTTTACAGTCACTTCAGAGTTTACAAACATCTTGGACTTCCTGTACCATCTTTTTGCCATATGCTAAATTACAAGAATGTTGAAAAGTAGAGCATGTAATTTCTTTACCATAAATATTATCCAAATAATTGAAAACAAAGCTGGTATGGATTCTCAGTTAAATTGTGGAACTACACCTGTGATGAGGCATTAAGAAAGATCTACCAGATTTGCATCGTAGAGCCTGACGTCAGTGAGAAAGCGAATTTTGCACACAGCTGTCACTGGGTAAAAGTAGAGAACTTGTCTATTCATAATACTAGAATTCATAAAGATTGGCAAGGGAAGGGTAGCCCTTGATGAGAAGGGGAGGAGAGGGCTGTGTGTGCCAAGGAGAGGGTTGTGTGTTTTCCTGCTAAAGCAAACGTATGGGTGACAGAACACTTGAGCACTCAGGCAAAACTTTTGCAAATGTTTTTTGTGGTATTTTTCTTATTTTGAGGATCTGCACCAGACAGAGTAACTCTTAATGTATTACACATCTAACTGGGTGACTTCTATTTTTTTCATTGTACATTCCTGTCTAACTAATTTGATATCCTTCTACAATGAGGTCACCTGTCTAGTGGGTGAAGAGAAGGCGGCAGATGTAGTTCTCTGGATTTTAGTAAGGCTTTTGATACTGTCCCTCACAGCATCCTTCTGGACAAGTTTTCCAACTGTGGGATGAGCAGGTACACGGTGCGCTGGGTGAAGAACTGGCTGAACAGCAGAGCTCAAAGGGTTGTAGTGAATGGGGCTACATCTGGCTGGTGACCAGTTACCAGCGGTGTTCCTCAGGGCTCAATTCTAGGGCCAGTTCTGTTCCGTATTTTTGCCAGTGATCTGGAGGCAGGAGTTGAATGCACCATCAGCAAGTCTGCTGATGATACTAAACTGGGAGGTGCTGTTGACTCTCTTGAGGGACAAGAGGC
>NW_008794709.1:1538762-1569991 GCF_000699145.1 Aptenodytes forsteri
GCCCCACAATTTCAAGAGGATATTAAGGTCCTTGAATGTGTCCAGAGGAGGGCAACAAAGCAGGTGACAGGGCTGGGAGGCACGTCCTATGAGGAGCGGCTGAGGACACTGGGTTTGTCTAGCTTGGAGAGAAGGAGGCTGAGGGGTGACCTTGTTGCTCTCTACAGCTTCCTGAGGAGGGGAAGTGGAGAGGGAGGTGCTGATCTCTTCTCCCTGGGATCCAGTGCCAGGACACGTGGGAATGGCTCAAAGCTGCGTCCCTCAGGGGAGGTTCAGACTTGACATTAGGAAGCATTTCTTTACTGAGAGGGTGCTCAAACCCTGGAACAGGCTTCCTAGAGAGGTGGTCGATGCCCCATGCCTGTCAGTGTTGAAGAGGCATTTGGACAATGCCCTTAATACCATGCTTTATCTTTTGGTCAGCCCTGAAGTGGTCAGGACTAGATGATTGTTGTAGGTCCCTTCCAACTCAACTATTCTATTCTGATTCCGATTCTATTCTATTTACATTTAAAAACAGCAATGGACCATCCTTGACGCAAAACGGGTTTGTGATCTTAAATAAACCACATTTTACTCATTAGAAAGAAGTACTTTTACTCACTTTATAGATGGTACAGCATGAATTTTATTACCAAGAGTTGGGAGATACTGTGAGATTAAAGCTGCATTGTAAACACAGTTTTCTGTTGATACTAATTTAAATAATAGCATGCATCCTAAGTCTGATTCTTCTGATCCTTAAGACTGCAGATGGAGCCTTTGGTAAATCTTGTAGCCTTTTGGGGTCTTTCTTGTTTCACAATTCAGTTAAGTCAGTTTTGCAGAATGTACAGTGCTTTCTGTTAAAAATTAACTCTTGTCTGTGAAAATGCTTTGACAAGGATAGTCAAACCAGTACTTTTAAGTGCATCTAATGCAAATTTAAAACATTGGAACATATTTTAATGAATGAGACTAAAAATTATTTTACAACTTGTTTTGTTTTTTGTTTTGAAAGTGTAACTTCAAAGGAGGAATATGTAGGAAAAATGAAACCCAGAAGCCTGTATAATTAGCTGCTTAACACTTTGAATGTTAAATTAATGGATTAAGCCAGTAAAAAAATATCACAGTGTGGGCAGAGGAGAGGAAAAGATGGGAGCATATTATAGTAACATCAGTTATTTTGATTATAGTAACACAAATTATTTTGTTCATGAAGTTAACTGCTAAATTTTGAAATAGGATTCAGTCAGACTTTGGCTACTTCTGTAGCTTTTTTGATTTCATAACTGGTTTTCTGGTGATTTCCCTCTGCAAGCTAAATGCTTTCAACACTTCCAAATAATTTTCACTGGGTGCTGAGACTGATGGGAGGTTTATAGCTCTGTAACTTTTTTCATCAGTAAATGCTGTGGTAATTTGGGCGGGTGCAAGGATAAACTGATTGCTGCTTCCCTTTCAAAGATGGAAACACAGCATCCACCTGTCCAGAAACTCGTGACACCAAAGGCGATCTCTCTGTCAGTGAGTCGGACCCCGTATTTTAAACCATCCCTGACTCCAGCTACTGATGCCAGCAAAATTCACCAGAGGGTAGATATAAAGCACAAAGTAAGTAAATTTTCTGGACTTACCTGCCTGCTTTTTACAAGCTTGGAATGTCTCTAACCAATTATTCTACTAAGGTGCTCTTTCTTGGCAAAGAGTACCGATAGTATGTTTGAGGTAAGCATTAAGACAGTGGGAACCATTGTGAAAGAGATACTTTGAGGTTTTATGGATTTAATAGTATTTTTGGAACAGTAAGTGGCTGGTGGTTATTTTCAGAACGTGATGATGTGCTATTGGGTTGGGCTGTTCTCAGTGAAAGAATGTTAAAATACAGAAACAACATTTTCCTTTTTGTATGTTCCTGTACACAAGACTGTCACTGATGGAACATGCTGATGTTGTGTATAAACTCTTCCAGGTGAGCTACGGGCTCTGAGTGACGTTTCTGACGATTAGCCATTCTGATCACTTTCTTAATTACCCATTCTGATCACTTTGGTGTAGATGGAGTCTCTGATAAACTTTCCGTAGAACAAGATTGGCATCTCTTTCAGAAAAAAAACCACCCATGGTTCCAATATCAATCTGAATGTAAAAATGACCAGGTGTTAAATCTATGTGCTTTTTAGGCTGGAGATCAAAGTGGATAGTCATAGTGGTTAGGGAACAAGCTTAAGTAGATGAGGTATGTTTAGTGGTATAAATAAAAAAACCCAACACAAAGCATGTTTGTCTTCGCTTTGTGTACAGTTTATAAATACATTCAGATAAATCTTGAAATAAATCAAACTTAACTTGCAGGGCATGAGAGAGAAGAGTTTTCCTGAAGAAAAGCGAGTAATACCATCTGAAAGGTATGACAAATCTATTAATTTAAAACGCTTGAAAGAAGAAAGCTCTCTCCTTTGTTGTTACAGTCTGCATGCCTGTCGTCTTTTGGAAGGGCAGTAACAGTTCTCAGTAAAGGGAATGGAAAACACAGTGAAAAAATTGTATTATGAGAGAGTTTAACCATTTGTGCATCTTGATGTTCATTAGGGGAGCAGGTATTAGTTTCAGCTAATTATTTAATTGCTTGGAGTCTGAAAGCTTTGTCCTAAAGGAATTATTCTTTCTGAAAGATTCTTTATAAGGTGAAGTGGCTTACAGTTCAGGAGTATATTTAATTTTTAGGTTTTTTTAAAAAAAGCAAAAACCTGGAGGAAGATCGTTTTTTAATGTTCCTTCCATGGCGAAGTCAGTTGTCTGCTCTGTGAGTTTGCATGAAAAACAGGAGCCCTTTAGAATCATCTGAGGCCAAATGCCAACTTGTCTCTAAAACACAAAATTCCAGGAGAGTTAATAATTGTATTTCTTCTTGATGAGATTGTCTTGCATTACACTGCTTGCTTGGTTTAGGTAGAATGACTTCACCTCCAGATAATATTGATGGCTCTCCCTTCTGGGCAACTAGTCTTTTGGGTAATGCTTGAATTAAGACAGTTTGCATTCGAAGGATCCCTTTTTTGGAGGATTTGTCCCTTTCAAAGAACAGTAGCAGGGAATCGTATTTTGTTGTCTCTGTGTTCATCTTCCAAGCAATTCTTATGTTACCTTGGGCATTCTTTGGCTTGCAAAAAAACCCCAAACCAACCCTTTGTTTTGGCATCTGATAGTTTCACTTCACAACAGCCACCTTTTCAGGGGTGTAAGAGATTGGCTCTAAGGTTTTGGCATAGGTGCAAACAGATGTTAGGTTTTAATTGTGCGTTTTGAAACTGTTCTAAATTTTCTTTGGTAGAACTCCTTTCTTCTCCATGTAGAAGGGAGATCCAGAAAACTGGTACTGCTTTTTATTTGGTTCACAAGTTTTACTTCTATGTTCTACTTTTGTCTGTAGATTAGATGGTCCTTTTTTTAAAATTCTTTTATAAAGCCAGTCTCTGTTGGGTGTCATGTTCTGGAGCAGGAGCACGACACTGATAAGGAGCAGCTGGTCAGAGTCCCTTCGTGCAGCTAACCTGCAGTACTTTGGTACATCTCTGTTCAGCCTATTACTAGGCTATTTAGTTTTTAAACCTAGGTCAGAACTGTAGGTTGGACTTACTTGCTTGAAGACAGAAAACTGTCTTTGCCCCTTAGAAGTTGACAGGTGTTAACAGAAAAGAGGAATATGGGCTATTATAGACAGGCTATAATTGTCTGAATAAAGCTCTATTTTGACATAAGATTTTTTTCAGAATTCGAATTGATTGTCAGTTTGGATTAGAGAAAAGTGAGCATATGGCCTTAAGGATCTGGCTTCCTCTCAGTGGTTACAGCGCTAAGCAGACTGTTTGCAAGTATCTGACAAGTTTAGACCAATTCTCTTCCTCAGTCTTCTGGAAACTTGACCTGGTGTCTTCCAGTGTGATCAAATGTAGTTTTGTATCACTAACTGCTTGGCTGCAGGATAAGCTTTGATATGGTAATTTTTTCCAGGGATACTTCATTTTGATGCCATACTGCTTTTTATTGTTGTTATTCCCTAGTTGACTTCTGTTTTGGGGTGTGGTGTGGGTTTGGGGGTTTTTTTGTTTGTTTGTTTTGAGGGTTTTTTGGTTTTTATTTTTCTTTTCCCTTCCCACTTGGATTAGGAAATCTTTCTAATCCCACTTGGATCTAGGCTTTTGTAATGAACAGAGAAATGCCTTTGTATGCCTTACAAAAGAGATCTGTATTCATGTCTGAAAAGACTTCTGGAATGTTGGCACACCCCAACACCTCTGCTGCTTCTGCTGATGGCCCCAGGAAAGCCAGAGCTGCTTCTGAAGCTTTTGCCATATTATCTTGCCACGCAAGTTTAAGCCTCTCTATTCATGTGTGGCTCCTGCACTCCTTCTCCCTCTCCCTCCCTCCCCCCCCTTCCTCTCTCTCTCACAATATATATTTTTAGTTGTTCTTTTATATCCCTGCAAAGATACATGCTTATCACAGAATCAGAGAACTGACAGTCGAAATTTCCACTGTCTGGACTATTGAAAGGAAACATTAGAAAATAACAATCTAAATCAGTTGTTCTATTTCAGGTCTTCTAGCTTAGTCATCATTCATTTATGGATGTTGTGACTGTTTCTTATGTATGGCCTTCTCATTGCTGCTCTTACTAATGCAGCTTTTGCTGTTTAGAACATCAGGTATTTACCAGCATTTAGCAACTTGTGGAACAGTTTTTTCTGATTTCGATTAGAAGGTGTCAGTTCTAGGACTGATAGTGGCTAGAATAGCTTGAAACAATTAGTTGATAAGTTGATTTTTTAAATTTTTCCTTTTCTTTTCTCCCCCCTCCTTCCTCAACCTATGTATTGTTATTCTGTGCCAGCAATTTGACCTACCCCAAATTTGGTACTCCTGCATCCAACGGTCTGTCTCCAGGAGGAGGAGTGGGTGGTGGCGGCAAGATGAGAAGGGAAAGAGGAGTACACTATCTATCAAAACCTGGACAAGAACAACAGGTAAGGGACTCTTAGGTTAATTGCTCTCACTGAGGTTACTGAAGTAACTAGCTAAGTATGCCAGTTTTATTGCCTCATAGTAATTTATAATAATGCCACTTCAGTTTTGTGGGTTTTTTGCTGTGGGTTTCAGGGCAGGCTCCAATTTATTTATCTGTTTAAGTGCCTCAACTTTGGTTTTATATTTTTGAAATCTTTAGTCATATTATCTTGGAGATGCTTCATGCTATAAAGTTTCTCATTAGCAGTTGAAGGAATGAATCTTGGTGGAGGTTTGTAGAGGTTTTTATAAAGGAATGATGTTTGAAACAAGTGCCAAGTAAGTAAACAAAGTTTATTTAATTTGTTATATCATAATTAAGGCATGTAGAAAGATATAGGCCAAGAGTCTGAAGCAGAAGACAGTGTTCTGCATGTCTGCTAATGATCATTCACAATTTTTGGCACTTAATCAAACTCATTGTGAGAGGGTTTTTTCTTGTTTTAATGGGAAAAGTCCATTTAATAAAACTATGGTCATGACTATCCTGAAGATTTTTGTTCTGATTCGATGTTACGTAAGCTGCCTACTACTGGATCTTAAATATAAAAAATTTAAATCAGTCTTCTGGCTGATGCAAAATGAAGAAATAGTAAATACTGGAGAATGTTTCTCTAATATAAGTGGTCTGAATATCGGGGTCCAATAGACTCTTCAAATCAAAACTGTGAAAGATGTGAGCTGTAGGATACAGTGACTCTGCTTAGTCACTTCTGGGTAGATCTTGGTACTACTGTGCAAATTGTGATTAGATTGGCTATTCCCATTTAAACCCTAACTAATCTAATCTTGGTAATCAAATAGTTTAAAAGGCAAGGGTAAGACCAGAAGTTTCTAAGGTACACTGGTTTCTGAGTTTTAAATTTGCATCCTGATACATCATATAGACTAGATTTACTGGAGTATGATCTTCTATGCTGCTAGTCAGACTTTCTTTTTTGGCATTTTGTGCTTTGATTTGGTTGGGGTTTTTGGTACTCTAAGGAACCCACGTACTTCTTTAAACATTATCTTTTTCCAAGTTGACTGCCGTGGTGACTTCAGAAACTTTGGCAGCTGTCCTGCCTAATTTTGCAAGAGGAACACTTTCTCATTTGTCTTGAGGGTGTACTCTTAATTGAAGAGATGAGAGGATAGTTAGAAAGGATGATGTTTCTCTAGATCTTTAATAACTAAAGTACAGAAAACAAAATCAAATCTGATCTGTGCCCCTCTCTGTTCTGCACAGGTAACAATTTTGAGCTAGCTTTCAGTATTCTTACTGGACAGGTGATGAATGTAGTATCGCATGGAAACAGGCCTGCCATAAATTAAAATGATGTGGCAGACTGAGGTGGGGAGGGTAGGATTCCTTTTGAAAACTTACTTTGTCTTAATCTATAGATCTCTCTGTTATATTTAACTTTGTTAAGAAATTAAGGGTGGGACAGCGTGAGGAGGTATTATGCCTTGTAAAAGAGAAAAACTAAAATTTACAACTTCTTTAAAGAAAGAGAAAAATTAAAATTTACAACAATTAAAATTTACACCTAGGAAGTAGAGGAACCAGTACTACCCAAAGTACCCCTACCCATCAGTACTGCATCGCTGCCTTCGTTCAACTTTAGTTTTCTTGCCAGTAGTACTGTCTCATCGTCACCAAGCACTGTTTCAACAGCGGTGATGAACAAGGTAAATCTTTGTTGTATATCGTGAATACTTTTTTAGGATGACTATACATCTGCTTTGTTGCATGTTAATTTCTTCTGTGGTGCTCATGAAACTAACCAACATTAGTTTATATCCTGTTGAATAAATCAGGGTTGTATTCCGATTTGGAGGTGGGGGAGGCATAAAGTTTTTGATTTGGCCTCTGTCCGTCTTACACTTTGCAGACTTCTAGTTAACATAATTGTATAACCGCTTCAAATGCTATGGCGGTTTTGTTGGGATTTTATGCCAAGTTAAGTTACTAAATTAGAGGTAGCATTAACGGTCATATAAGCCTAGTGTAGAATATGAGCCTAGGATGCAATAATTGGATTATTACTGCAGTAAAATAAACATTCATCTGTTCCGGAGTACTTGAAATATTTTTGTATGTTTTGAAACAGATATCTGCTTTAACATGTTGAGGTCTTTGCTGAAGCCCTGACTACAATTGATCTGAGTTAGTCTAAGGTTCTTAAGCTGCCTGGCCTGCTTTCCCATATATGTAATATATTCAGATCTAAGTAGCATCTCAGTTTTTTCTCTTGGTTTATGGGATTTGGTTTTGATGATACTGTACTACATGCTCACTTGCAAGCTTCACTTTCTTTTATTACAACTCTTATCTGTGGATTAGAAATAAATGTCAAACATCAGATTTCCCAACTTCACTGCAGAACGTCTCTTAGATAGTGAATTCAGGTAGCTGCTATTGTTTCGCCAGGCTGTTAGACACAAACATAAAAACCTTAAAAAATACAAAAATACAGGTACAACCAGCAAGTAATGTTGGCAGTCCTGTGTTCAGATTTTCATCTCCAATTGTCTGTGGATTAGAAATAAATGTCAAACATCAGATTTCCCAACTTCACTGCAGAACGTCTCTTAGATAGTGAATTCAGGTAGCTGCTATTGTTTCGCCAGGGTGTTTTTCTTTTAGATACAAACCTTAATTCTTTTGAAAATACAGGTACAACCAGCAAGTAATGTTGGCAGTCCTGTGTTCAGATTTTCATCTCCAATTGTGAAATCTACTGAGGCGGAAGTGCTACCTCCATTGTCTGTGAGTAAAATAAATAAAGCTCAACTTTTTCTCAAGGCTTTAGTAGAATATTGCAGAACAATAAAGCAGAATTGGCCCTGATAATGGGGAAAGCAGGTATATAGGTTTCTGGCTTATAATTTGTCGTCCAGCATGTATACCAAAAGTTTGAAGACTGGATTTCAGTTTATTATTTGTGTGTGAAACTTGATTAAAGTTTCTTTAGTTTCAGAATCTGAAAAAATCTCTCTTTTTCACAGCAGATTGGGTTTACATTTAGTGTTCCTGTCGTAAAATCAGCAGAGCTTTCTGGATCCAGTGATACACCAGTGACGTCCTTACTTACTCTAGGTAACAGAAATTTGGGCATTTCAGATCTGAAGTGCTGATTTTCTTTTTTCTGTATATTACATAGTAAATCTGTGCTTTCTGAGCATATTAGCAATTCCAGGCAAAGTGTGTTTTCAGTGATGGATCTGCTTTTAACCAGACTGTAATTATAAACTGTTGTAAACAAGGTAGAATTTTGAAGATTCTTACATAAGAAGCATGAAACTTGGAAATTCTTGTTTCTAGCAAATGTGAATATATTTTAAGTGGATTTCTTTGTGAAAGGTGTTTTTTGTTTTGTTTTTAAAGATACCGCCACTGTAAACAGCACCAGCAATAAGAAGGAAAAAGAAGAATATGATGGCCCCTCCAAACCTGCGAACGTCTTAAAGGAAGGAAGTGTGTTAGACATTCTAAAAAGCCCTGGTGAGATAATGAACTCCTTTTAAAAAGATACTGCAAAAAATATGCTAGCATATACCTGCATTGATTTTTAAAAAACCCACCACCACCACCACAACAACAACAAAAACCCCACTTTGTCACAGTTAATGCAATATTAGCTATAAATACAAACATAGGAGAGCATTACATTAAACGCTGCATCTGTTAGGGTTGATCTCCCCTTCTGTTCTAAGTGGCTTTTATTGCTGAAAGGAAAACTGCAACTTCAAACCAGATGCATTGCTTCTCCTTTATGTGTTAGGATGTAATTGTAAATGAAGTATAAAGAGAATTAGTCAAATAATCAGTGTTTCATTTTAAATAAATAAAGTTTATGGAATTGGAAATAAAATGTTTGTAAAATGCTTTACAAATATTCCTCTCCCACCTTCACCATCTCTGAAAATTAAGAACAGTAAAGACAGTTTAATTCCTAAAGATGTTTCAAAAGCTGCAAATCTTTTGGCCTTGAATGATGATAGTTACTATGGGTTCAAATTTTAAGTAGAAGTGGGCTGTTTCACTTTAAAAACCCTTTTCTAATTTTTATTTTTAAGTAATTGCAATTGTTTTCAAATGTTTAATAAAGTGCGTGTGTGTAGATGATGTTTTTTTGTTTTAAGAAGGAGGACTTTATTGAATTTGCTCTTTTCCCATAAGCCTTCAGTTGCATCAGGACTTTTTTTTATGAAGTGACAAATCTATATACTTCTTAAGAAGACAGCGCCTTTTTATATTGGAAAGAGCTAAGTGAGAGAAAATACACTGTGCGTTTTGTTTAAGGAAAGTCCTATGAGTGAAGTGACATTAATTTTCTTTATCAGTTTAAGAGAAGCAGGTTCTAAATCCACACTGTTCAAAGACTCCACTTCTGATAGAAAAAAAAAAACCAACCCCAAAACAACAACAACATAATAATAATAATAAAAAACCAAATGCTTTATTTTAGCTTTACAAGTAATTGGTGCTGCTATTTAAGATGCATTGCCGTAGCATTTTCTTTAGTATTTCCGTATTGGTGGTTCTTGTTTTCTGTTAAATTAAATTTCTTTGAATAAGGAGTTGGCCTGCGTCCAGTGCATTTTGCATAAAGATTATAGATAGCAATTGTTCTGTTGTCTTAATTTTTATTCCTTAATTAATGCTCAGTATCTGTGGGGAAATACCATGTGGATTGCTGCTCCAAGTACCAACTGCTGTACAGCTACTATGGCAGAAATAGCTTTAGAAATTTGATTCGATTTGGCATGGTGTCTTAAAATGAAATTGGATTATTTCTAGTCCGTGACGGACAGTCAGCTTTCAGTACTCTTTGTTCACGCTTGTACTTAGCAGTGAAGATTTGTATTAAAAACTTTCTTGGAAATGAAGAGTTAAATCAAGCTTTAAATAAATGTTCTGTTGTGTCCCAGTGCAGCATATGAAATTTCATCCCTTTAGATAAGATTTCCAGGGACTTCCTCTTGCAGTTAGTCGGAATGTGTAGTTGTAACCATTGGCACTTGGTTTAAATTTATGCTGTCTAGTATTGTAAGTAACTTACATGTAGTGAGGGTACTGCTTTATCAGTAAGATCTCTTCCTGTTTATTTTTTTTCTTAGGCTTTACGTCGGTGAAAACACACTCCTCTACATCTGCACAGCCTGTTACAAGCACAGTGGTCTATACAAGGCCTGCAATAAGTAGTTTTTCTGCAGGTAAAGACACCTCTAAACAAGCATCCCCGTTTTGGCAGTCTGACACATACGACCCAGGTCTGCAAAACAAAACTACAGATGGCAAATGTGTAACATGTCAAGCTGCTAAAGTGTCAACAGTTGAGAGTACGAAACAGACAGTAAGCTCAAGTCAATGTGTCACCTCTAAGGTAGCAGCCCCTACAGCAGGGACATTGGGCTTTGAAGACAAATTTAAAACCGCTCCCCACACATGGGATTGTGATACCTGTCTGGTCCAGAACAAACCTGAAGCTACAAAATGTATAGCATGTGAGACACCAAAGCCTGGAACAGGAGTAATGCCTGCTCTGACATTGCCAGTGGTCACAGACAGCTCGGTGACAGTGACATCCTCCTCCAGCAGCACTGACACAACAGTCACTCTGGGGTTTGGAGACAAATTTAGGAAGCCAAAAGGCTCTTGGGACTGTGCGGTGTGCCTTGTATCAAATAAGGCAGAAGACAGCAAATGTGTAGCTTGTCAGTCTGAGAAACCAGGTGCGTTCTTCTCTTTTCTGTTGTTTCAATCTCAGCTTCTGTGCATTCTTTACGGAATAAAATCGCTTGCATATAAAAAATATTTTCAGCAGCATGGCTGTATGCCAGACAGGATGGATTAGTGCCTGTCTGCAAGAGTGGTTACAGGCACTTTTGAGGTCTCGGCCCAGATTCCAGCCTGTCACATGAATTGAACTGATTGTGAAATGTATTAGTGCAGAGCTGAATTGAAGCAAATATACCCTGCTTTGCAGCTGGTGAGGAAGGATGACTAAACCGGATGCCTTAATTAACTTAAAACCAATTCACTCATTTTCATTGGGGAAAAATGTGACCGCCATAGAAAGAGTTAAAAATTACTGGTTTTCTTCTGTTTCAAGACATAAGTAGAAACGGTATTTACAGAACACGGCCAAAAATGTCTCCACTCGGCATTTGTGTGTAACTGAGCAGAGGTATGAAGCCAGACTTCAAGACAGTGTAGTCTTTAACTAGTCGTATTAAGCTAAAACAAAACTGTATGTACACCTATGCCTATGAAGGCCAGTGGTAGCCTTCCAGAACATGGGTGACCTTGTTCTGGAAGGTCAAGGTCCTTCCAGACCTTGGAGAGGTGGGCACCTTCTTCAGTGCAGCGCTGGGTTGTTTCCCATTATACATGATTGTAATTGATTTTGAGTGTAGTAAGTGTATTGGTTTTAAAGCACAAATAATTATTTTAGTGTTAATTTTCTTTGGCTGTTAACATCATTTAATATACTATTATGTCAAAAAACACCTTTGCAAAAATATCCGGGGGGGGGGATCCAAGATGGACTAGATTGGGCTTTTGTAATCATCCAGTACAGTAAGGGTGACATTTCTTCAGATAAGATAATGCATTTCAGAGGGAGCTTCTTTTCGTGGACTTTCAGCCTCAGAGTTGTCAGCTGGCACTTTTGCCTGAGACTCTAGCCATTGCAAGGAGGAATTTTGGAAATGTGAGGGGTTTGCCATGACCATCGTGGTACAGAGAATCGCACGGTTATATTACATCTGTCAAGGGGAAGAGTGAGGCAAGTAAAATGGGAGGATAAAAATTCTCTGGATGTGCTGTGGAAGAGAAGACCCATTCCTGCCTTTACTGGTCTGAATTTGAGACATTATCTTCTGCCTCTCTCTTAAATGCCGCCCTCAGTAGTTTAAATCTCTAGGTGAACATGATGATTATGTGATGCTTTTGTGCCTTCTGGATGTCGACTTCAGTCCTCACGCTGGAGCTGAAGTTTTCTGTTGGGGTGCAGCATCAAGTGACATCTCTTCCTTTACGGGGGAGAAAAATCAGAAGGCAAGCATTGTCTTTTGGGCCTCTTTATGGAGGTTTCTGCTGCTGTTGAAGACAGTCTAGCTTGTGTAGTGAACCCCAGAGTTGTGGGTTTGGAAGCTTTGCGTTCCTCTCTGTTTGGTGGGGTTTTTTTTTTGTCAGGATGTAGTTTTGAACATGTCTGTCTTTGGGATTTGGTGATGAATCATTGTGGTAAATTCTCAGCCTTGCATCACTTTACAGTGATCATTAACTTGAGTGGCGCTAACTTTGACTATGGGTTACTCATGTCACCAGAAATTCTTCTAGTAGTTTTAGTTGAGTACAGTACCTTTCATTTACATCTGAAATAGGCTATGTTGCTGTATTGTATGAACTGCTGTTTAAACGTCATTGGTTCAATTTGTGCTTAAAATCATATCTAGATTATAAAGAAGAATCTAGGTGTTTCTATTGTTTGCATTCTCAGATTGAGTTTGACTGAAATTAACTTGTAGTTTGATGGTTTTTTACTGTTACGCTTCTCCGCTTTGTAATTCAGTGAGCATTTAAGAGTTTCTTAAAAAGTTCGTGTTCACTTTATCGTTTAAGCAGGATGATTAACTATCTTGCTTATATCTCAGGGAGTTCAGTGCCTGTGACCAGTAGCAGTGTTTCTGCATTTTCTGCTTCTTCTGGAGGATTTCTGGGTTTAGACAAATTCAAGAAGCCTGAAGGAAGCTGGGATTGTGAGGTCTGCTTGGTCCAAAACCAAGCAGAAGCCACAAAATGTATAGCCTGTGAAAGTGCAAAGCCAGGCACCAAAGCAGAGCTCAAAGGTAATACTTAATCAGAAAAACAAAGGTGTGCGTTCTGCAATTTCTTTTTTTTTTTTTTTTTTTTTTTTTTTTTTTTTTTTTTTTTTTTTTTTTTTTTTTTTTTTTTTTTAAGTACAATTATTTTTGCTACAATTATTTTTGCTTTGAGGTATGGCAAAATTGTTCATTTTTCCTCTAGGAATATTGCTTACGTAAGGTAATGTGCCTATGTTTCCACACCCTTTCCCCAGAAAAAGATGATGCTTTGTAGATAAAAGCTTGTATTAATGACATAGTTGTTCTTTACAAGTCTTATGTGTTGTTCATTTGGAGTTTAGACTAAAAGCATGGTCTTTGAAAGAAGCTAGCCATATGCTTTTCAAAGCCAGGCGGTAGATAGAAGAATACCATTGCGAAAAGGTGTATGTAGAGAGGAAGTGTGGAGTTTTCTTCTTTGTTTTGTGGTTTGGGGTTTTTTTGGTTTTTAAACAGTTTTGACTCCCAGAAGTTCAGGACTAGAATCCCAGCCATGTAGCTGAAGCCTACGTGTATTACATCATATATTGCAAACTTAACATTATTACTTATTTCTGCAGGTTTTGGTACTGCTACTGTGTCCACAAATGCTGCAATGCCATCATTTACATTTGGTGTCCAGTCGTCCTCCTCCGAATCTTCTCATACATTGAGTAGCACAGGAGATTTTAAATTTGGAGAACAAGGGAGCTTCAAGTTCGGCATTGCATCTGAATCTGCATCCTCCAACACTGTGACTGGGGGATTTAAGTTTCCTACTGGTTCAGGGGACTTCAAGTTTGGAGTTTCTTCCTCAGACTCTAAATCAGAAGACAGTAAAAAAGAAGGTAAAAGTAACAGTTTTACCTTTGGACTTCCATCTACAAGCAGTCAGGCTCCTTCAACATTTCAGTTTGGGACAGCGAGCCTGGGACAGCAGGAAAAGAAAGAGGAACCAGTTTTGGGAGGCTTTGGTTTTGGCACGAGTTCTACTTCTTCCATAGCTACCAATGAAAATAAAACCGGAGTCAGTGGCTTCACTTTTGGAACTGTGGCAGAAAAGGAGGTAGCATCACCTGCTCTTGCATTTAAGAAGTCAGATGAGAAAAAGGATGAAACTCTTTCCACGAAGGGAGGCTTCTCTTTTGGCAGCGTGGAGTCTGCACCTGCCTCACAGTTTGTTTTGGGAAGGACAGAAGAGAAACAGGAGTCTGTCACTTCTGCTGCTCCATTAGCATTTGGAAAGAAAGCTGACAACGAAGAGCTAAAGGCACAACCTATCTTTTCAGCTGGGACGGCTGAGCATACCAAAGAGGAGAGCACAGCAAAACCTATATTCAATTTTAGTTTTGTTAAACCATCGGAGAAGGAAACTGAGCAGACAAAGCCGTCTTTTGCATTTGGGGCACAAACCAGTACTTCAGGTAAACGGAACATCTTTTGTCTTCACTTGTCTGCTCGTGTCCATCAAATAATACCTCTGAAGCCATACTGGACAAAGTCTATGGGATTTGATATATTCATGTAGTAGAGCTTTAGAAAAGCCTTAATTATGCCCTGCAGCCTGTCTTCAGTTCTGGTTGGTTTGTAGACAACATGCAGCAAGTCCTTTTTAGATTTCAATGAGTTTTCAATGAGTTTTAACACTAGGTTTAGACAAAAAAATCGCCACACCTCAAGGAACCTGTACCGCTTCTGTTATGAACACAGAAGCTGTATATGCTCAGTGGTAGCAGCACAGCTGGTGATAAAATCCGTAGTATGGTGCAGTATAGAGGCCTCATGCTAGCGTTGTTTTTCATAGTGAAAGGGGGTGAGAGAGGGAATATCTCATTCCCATGTCCTTGCAGCTATGCTGCAGGGTATACTGCTGTTTCTCTACTGCTACAAAGGTGTAAAAATCACTTCATAGCTATTACACAGTTTGGTATTCCTTTAATTTGTTGAAAGTCTGCAGTGGAGGATTAAAGTTTCTCAGGGGTGATCGCTCTGTGGAAAACTTCTGGTTGTTAAACTCCATTTGTATGACTTAGCAACTGTGTTCTGTGTTTCAGAGAACAGAATTAGTTTCTAACTTCTGAAGTGATACGGAAAAGGATATCAGTAGGTAACCCTGAATAAAAGCAATACATAGGGTTATACAGGTTTTAATCGCAGTATTCTTAGGTTGAACTGCTACTGAACAGACAAGTTTTTGGAGGATTGTGGGCTTTGGGGGAGGGGAGACGGGTGGGTGGGTCGAGAGTTTTGAGGTTGGGTTTGTTTCGGTTTGTTTTGTTGGGGTTTTTTTTCTACCTGCCAGGTAAAGTTCTGGAGTTTGGTTTAGTCGTGGAAATTTGATGAAGCACCTTGTGCAAAAAGGAAATTTTAACAAGCATTCTGAAGAATCAATAGTCCCTTAAAAATGGCATAGATGAAAAGGGGCTATAACTTCTGGGAAAAAAAATAGTGGGAAATTCAAAACAAGATCACAAATTAATAACAAGAATTGGACCAGCAGCTTAGGGAAAGCTGAAGAATGACTGACTTTAAAAGACAGCTCTATTCTAAGTGTGTAAAACTGCACTCAGTACTTTACAACAATGGTCTTAATGGAGGGTTGTTCTTTGTTGCTCCTAAAAGCAGGTCTTGCAGGTGCTTAAGTACAATGAACTTAGCTCAGAAGAGGACGGTAAACTTTGCTTGACGTAAAGCTGTAGGCGAAGGGCTATATTTTCGAACAAGCTACAAATGCAACTGTATCACTGTGTTTTTCAATACTCCATTGAGCAGAGCCATAAAACTGTTACAGGTGATCAATACTGTTCTTCTAAGAACATCTGAAATACGTTTTTGTTTGAAGAGTTCAGAAGTACTGGTTAATACTGGTTCAGGTAACGACAGCCAATGCTTAGTGTTTGTAACCAATGAAGCCTAGACTGCAGTGGTGTCGTGGTTCTTCACAATTCTTCCATTCCTTCAATTGTGGATGGCAGCAAGCAGCACATTAAATCCGGATCTTAAGTAAGCGACAGTAGCTGGGATAGTAGTTGAGGTGTCATTCAGGACTGCCCTTTGTACGGTGATTGAAACAGGAGTCTACTTGCTGTACTTCGTTTGGCATTTCTGTGGTGGTTTATGTACTGTTCTTCCTTTCAGATCAAGGAGCAGCAAAGCCGTCCTTCAGCTTCTTGAGCTCGAGTTCCTCCAGCACAGTCGTACCCACCACTTCAGCCAACAGCAGCAGTGTGTTTGGCAGCGCCATCTCTTCCTCAAATCCTCAGCCAGTTCCCGCTCCCTTCGTGTTTGGACAACCCAGCAACACTGTGAGCAGCTCTGTTTTTGGCAATTCTGCAGAATCTGCAGCATCTCAGTCATTTGGCTTCTCTCAAGAAAACAAACCAGCAACCACATCTTCCAGCACCGGCACGGTGCTTACTTCATTTCTCTTTGGTTCGGGAGCCAGCAGTACCAATGCAGCAAATTCAGGCTTTACCTTTGGAGCCACAACCACATCAAGTTCAACAGGTACATTTTAAATAGATGCTCTTCTCGTTTTTGCAGTTACATAGTGGACCAAGGAAGTACTGTTTCACTAATATTTTACTTTGGAGAATATGTAGGCCAAACGCATGGAAGTAGAGAAAAATACTGAGCATTTATATTCAACAATACAAACTGGGGCTCAGTTTTTCACAGACAGTCTGGGAAATACAGTTTAGGAATGAACTGGCAGTGGCGTTGTTTTATGCAAAAGACAACCCTTTATTGGATTTCAATTTGTATAGGAACTTTTCACCAGGAGAATGATAGTTTCTTTCTTCTCACTATCAGTCCAGTGCTTACGGTTAGAAGTCAATGAATTACAACTTTCCTGGTTTTCCTCTCCCGTACCTGAAACTCTCAAGTGTTGTAAATAACGTCAAGATTTGCAAAATCTTTCCTTCACAAGTATATATAAACACAGTACCTCTGCATGCAATTGCTGCTGCTTAAGGATTGGTTTCTAATAAGCATTATGGCCAGCGTTTGTTAATTTTCTAGCAATTTAGAGAAGACAGAGATAAGTTTCTTCATGTTTTATGTTCGGTACCCCACTGCATGAGTTTAGCAGTATGACACAAGACTAAACCCGCCAAATCATCTGTATTCCTGCTAGCCTAGCAGTATGTTGGAAACAAAATCGAACCTGTGAGGAAGAGACTTCATCTAGTTTGATCTGATTCCTTAACCTTGTCATTCGCAGAAATTAAATTTGCACACTTTTTTGTGTATCAGAAACAGAGAGAAAACAGTCCTAAATTATAACAACCAGCAGATCAATTTAACCTGCTTACAAATCAGTAGCTTTCAGTGTCATTTCAGTAGTAGGCGACGCCATATTTCAAACATCTTCACAAAGGATTTTTTTTTTTTAATGCAGAAGCCTGTATTAACTTTTAGCGTGTATCTGTTCATCTTCTTGGAAAGAAAAACAGTCAGCCATTCCAAGCTATGGTGCAATAGAGGGTATTTTCTGTTGCGTGAAGGCTGCTTAAGTTGCATTAATAGTGCTGTTTAAAATGTCCCTTTTTGCGTAGCAGATCTGCTGTGTACGTTCAGAGTCACTGTTCAGCCACATATTTTTGTTTCGTTCTTTCTGCTGGCCATGCAGAACCAAAGCAGCTAAACGAATGCGCTGGTTGTCTGTTGATGTCACGTAGAGAATTACTCTGCTAAACTGAATTTTTTGAGTACAGAGAGATCACTGCAAGCTTGATTTGGCCTCCAGAAGTTGATAACGGTAAACACTCGTGCAGGGAGGGGTGCAGTTGCTGACAAGAAAGATTCATGTTCTCCTGATCCTAATAAATCGAGAGCTGTATTTTGCACGTCTGAAAATACAATTTGAATGAATATTCTGTGTGTGTGATATAAACAGCTTTTAGTAAATACAAATTAAAACGTACTATTTGTGGGAATCTGTTTCTAGAACATGAATGTTAACGCAGTAATTTGAGTCTAGACAACCAATGTGTTTGAGATTTAATTTTGTCCCACTCTCTTCATAAACTTGGTGTTTCTCATCTTACTTACAAGAGAAGGTGCAATTCCTCTTGTGGCTGACGTGGTATTTGTTTTATATACTCACACAATTAGTTTGAAATTAAGATGAGTATTCAGCTACCAGACTTGGGAAACATTCCTAGATTCATTCTTGCGGGGCGGGAAAAAAACACCAGCATATACTGACATTTCTCTTCTGTTCCCCGAGGGTCGTCCTCTTCGTTTCTGTTTGGCTCTGGGCCTCCAGCGCCTGCTGCCGGCCCAGCATTTGGCGCCAGCCAGCCACCAGCATTTGGCCAGAGCCAAGGGTCCAGCCAGCCAAGTGCTCCAAGTTTTGGATCGCTGTCGACAGCGTTGTTTTCAGCTGGCGCTCAGCCTGCTCCTCCTGCCTTCGGCTCGGTGACGAGCAGCACTCAGCCCTCTGTGTTTGGACAGCAAGCGACCCAGCAGCCAGGTTTTGGCTCTGGTACCCCCAGTGCTGGTGAGTGCCGACCATCCTCTTCCCTTTTGGTCTCAAAGATTGTGTATTTTATTTTATTTTTCATGAAGCGCACCTTAAATTATACGGAGAAAGATGACTTCTGCCTTGCGCACATATTTAAGAATAATCCTCCATAAAAATAATGGCTACAGAGTTAAGTCATTTGTATCTCACTCCTGCCTCTGGAGGATGTGCCACAGGTGTATGCCAGCCTCACAGCAAGCCGCCTCCACAGGACACTTAGCAGGCACGGAGGCTGCAACCCTACCGCTAAACGTTGGGGTTTATTTTCTTGAGAAATCTAGTGATTAAAAGGAAGCGTTGAAAACCATGGAGTATTCACTGGTGAGATTGTACAAACCAGAATGGCAGAAGCGCTGCAAAATTACTATTTGTGGATTTGTCAGAGTAGTTCTTAGTTATCTGACTTCGTTAACAGGCTTCGGCAATTTATTTGGATTGGGGGCTTTGTTGTGCGAGAATATGGTCAGAATTATTTTTAAGCGTTTATGGGTTAAGACTTTATTTAAAGTTCTCTTTACTAATGAAGTATAAAATACCGTGGGAAGGGGGCAGAGAATGATCCTTATAATTTAAGTGTAAGAAGACCTGTTCCACGCTAGCAATTACTAAAAAAGAACACCACACTGCCAGAACGTATGTATTCGGTATCATCATGTCAAATACTTTAAGGGGAAAGCCTCCTTTTTTCCTCTCAGAAGTTTTACAAAATAGCCTCCGTTAAAAGTAACCGACATTTTTGTACTAATCAGTAGATTAATTGGCACACCACGTTACCCAGTCAGCCTTTCATTAATCAGGTAGCAGTTTAAAGAAAAATCTCCCTGGATTGTCTGTGTTGCTTATCAATTACTTTGATGGTAGGAATTCTTTTTTTTTTTTTTTTTTTTAAGATGAGGTGCTGCGTTAGCACGTTAAATGAAAGGGAGTCCCCAGATCGACTGCATGAGCACAGGAAAGTTTACTTAAATGTAAACCTACATGATTCAATACTATAATTTAAGACTTCATTAATATAAACTTCAGTATGCACAGGTATAAACAATGGCGGTACAGAAGTTAGCAAACACTTAATTATCGGTGTGCCAGCAGTGCTACTTCAAGAATCCCTTTATGATTCTCTATTGAAGTGAATGAATTCTTCTGTGCACCGTTCCTGTGGTAATCTGGCGCTTCTGGTGCACCCCCTTCCCCCAACTTTGCTGTCTCGCGCAACCTGTAAAAAAAAATTCATTGAAGATGACAGTGTGAAGAACATGAGGATATTGCTGGACAGGATGAACTCAGTTTCAACTTTCTTACTCCTTTCTGCTTCCGTCCCATCTTCCCAGGTTCTGTATTCCAGTTTGGAAGTAGTACTTCTAATTTCAACTTTGCAAATAACCCCGGAGTATTTACTTTTGGTGCAAATCCTCCCGCACCAGCAGCAGCGGCACAGCCTTCCGGCTCGTCGGGATTTTCGTTCAGCCAGCCTCCAGCATTTACAGTGGGGTAAGAGACCGTATCGGAATTTCACTCGAGCTTCGGGTAGTATCAGTGGACAGTGCTCAGTCTCTGCTGCTGTTAAATCGTGAGGTGTTCAGGTGAACCTTGGAGTTTGAAACTAAATTGGGCACCCTGCCTTGTATTAGCCTGACCGGCTAACTAAGCGACGGTATCTTTAAAGGAGCCTAGTTGTCAGAAATACCACACATCAACGTATGTGGGAGTGTCTTGTTCTTGAAAGGTAAAATCCGTGCCTAGCCGTTACGCTGCTACTTACCTTCTGAACAAGAGAGATGTAATTGCTTTCGGTTTCTGGAACTCTCTTCCTCCTGCTCATCCGCAGCCATTTGTTGCCAGCTGCTAACTAGTGAGACAAGACTATGAAAGAGTTGTTCTGGAATTATCTACTCAGTGCTGCTACTGAATTTTCAGCTACACTGTCCTAAACTCTGAACTACTGATTTCTTTTGATAGGACTAATGGGAAAAATGTTTTCTCTGCCCCTGGATCTTCAGTTTCTGGTCGGAAGATAAAGACTGCAGTTAGACGTAGAAAATAATCGCCCGATGTGTAAAGCAACTTTCGAAGCAGCTACTACCCCGCATTGTTCAGTTGTTGGGATCGTACCTCACGCTGGGTTAGCTGACGTCAGATCTGCCTAAAGGAATATAAAACTCTGCTGCCCTTTCCTTCCCTTCCCTTCCCCCTCCCGGGTTAGATTTTTTTGGGTAATAAATAGAGTTGGCAACAGGGCCGTTCTCGAGCAAAACTATTTTAGACTCCAGCAAGTTACTTCTTTCACTGACTCGGCATGGTCTGGCTGTAGCCGTGAGTAGAGCCTGCACAGTGAATGGCTTGTACAATACCTCTTCATCTGCACCACTATGTGCGCGCTCATCTGCGTTTACTGACGCCTCGAAATTGTAATTATATCAGCGAGGGATGCTGTATAGAGTAGAGAATGTTGATAACGAATGATTTCTATGCTGAGTTTGTGCTGGTGTATGTGTGAAGTGAGTGAGTTTGGGTGTATCGTGCACTAAAATTTTCTGATAGAGGAAGACTGATTAAAGGATGATCCATGCTAAGGACTTGTTAGATCTGTAGTTCTTCATTTAATAATTATATGCTATTTCTATATTTTCATTCTTACAGCCCTTTATCACGTGTCTCGCCTTTGTTATTTTATTATGAAACGTGTAAATACAATTTTGTTTCTCTATGTACTTTTTTGGCATAACAAATCTGTGAAATTGAAATTTTAATTTTGTGTGTTACGGCCATTTTCGTTTAGTATTGTCTCAGATTTTATGTAAATCCCATTATTCAAAGTTGCCTAAATCCATTTAGAAAATCTTTAAAATTGGGAATTCTTAAAGTAAGTTTATTGGCTTTTCTGATCCATTTTTGTTTGGACCAAAAACCAGTATTGTACAAAGTATTAAGTATATATTTTTATATTTACTGAAATGGACTGTGGTGACTTTGGATAATAAGGAAAAGTTTAATATTAAAGCCATGTTTATTACAGTATAATTAACATGTTAAACCATGGGATAAATGCCATCAATAAAAACTATGAAATACTGTCTGGCAGTTTTAACTCTCTGTGAAGGCATCTACCGCTGGAACCGTACAAGGTGATGCACTCAGCCTGAGTGATGTCACATGCTTCTCGACAGCAACACCGATGCTGATTTTAAAGGATCTTAAATTAGTTAGAGGCTCCCTGTTAGGAAGGGGAGTTTCATTGTAGACTTAAGCTTGGAGCCGTATGTCGGTGTGTCAGCTGTCTAGTTGCAGTTAGTTTTTACAGAGCTATTAAAAAAAAAAAGCTAATGTTACAAACATACACCAGCATTCTAACTGAAGAGCAAAAAGTACATGGGTAGTTTGGGCTTTTCCCACTTCTGTAGCAGCTAGGGGAGCTTCTTAGAGAACAGACATTATTCTAGTAAAATGAGAGGAAACACTCGTTCGTTTGTTCAGGGACCACAGCTGAACTTTTACGAAGCCACAGCAGTCAGTTTATGGTTGAGATCTGCTTGCTTGTTACAGCTAGAACCGAAAAGACCCACCTGAGTTGCACAAGCTTTAGCTGTCTTCAGCTGCGTTGCTGGGGTTTTTCGCTAGCGCTCCTGCCACTCACCCCAACGCTGCTCGGCACTTGCACAACTGCAGGTGCCAGCATTACGCAATGAGATACTTTTCTAATCACAAACTAGACTTGACAGGAGGACAAAGGCTAACTTTTGTTTTCGTGGGAGTTTTACATGGGTAGAGCTCCAATCGCTCTTTCTATAAATAGAAAATATTCAGCAACTAGACTTTAAAAGCACACACACAAGCTGCTATTCAGGCAGTCACACCCCGCCACTGTAGCTGTGGAGGGATTATATGCAATTATGTATTTCCAGATGTCTAAATCTGAAAAATGCCACAGATTTCACTTCTTTTCCTTAGCTCTATCACCTGCCGAGCACTCATCCTACAAACAGAAAAAAGCTGCAGCTTCAGTGCAACTTGCGCAAGAGACAAACTAAAAGCTAGTGTTTACAACAGCATAATGTACACTTACTTCCACGGACGGGCTCCGTTTTTTCCATTGTCATTTTTTTCTTTACCTGCTGTGGAAGGGGTGGTATTTTTCTACAGAGTAAGAGATACTTTCCCTTAAACCTGAAGTGGTAGCAATAAAGTTTTAGTCAAAGGTGTTGCTCTTCCCTTCCTCCCCCCCATCTAGAATCCTAGTTTCTAGGTCACTGCTACAGTAAACGGAACAAAAGTTCTTTTTGTATTCATACTGAAATTGTAAATAGGCACCGCTCACCCTAGAAGGGACTTTAGTTACTTCTGACAGCTTTAGCTTCTCTCAGGCTGGTTGCCATGCCTGGACTTTTAACTTCGACGCTTAAGTCGACAGTGCAATTCTTCAAAAGAGCAGGTAAGTGGTATCTCTGAAGTTCTCTTTCAGCTAAACATCTTCAAGTGGCCCAACAACCTCAAAAAGGTGCTTTGTTTCAGACCTCCCAAAACATCATTGTAAATGAAGGTCAGAACACATACCCCAAACGTTATGTTAATAAACAGAACACCACTTGTCAGACTAAGAGATTGCAGGATATTAACACGTGACTGATTTATTTCACCTGAAGACAAGAGAGAACCAAGCTCTCCAACATTTCTATTGTCAACCTCCAAAACTGAAGGTAGGGTAAGAACTTCAGCCAGGGAGTGGCAGTTACGCCTAAGGGAAGAACACACAAAAACTGGGCTCTAGAAGAATTTCAAACTCTTGCTCAACTTTTAATAAAACATTAACATTGTTGCTTATATTCCTTTCCCAAGATACTAATAACATGAGAATAAACAAATTACGAAAGCTATGTAATCATGCAAAATATTAGGCTTCTTTATTCAGTATTTAAGTTATTCTGAATATACAAACAATTAGCCAGAATTATAAAGTGAAAGTAACCAGTATTTGTACTTCCGTAGATTTACACCCGTAACACATTTCAGTTAATGTTTTCTGCATGCTCCTGAAACACATTCAGTTGTTTTGCTTGGTATTATACGCAAGAAATAGACAAGTGCTTTCACTCCAAACAGAAGCAAAAAAGTTACCTTTCATTAGCATGATCTGTACTGTTCACAGCTCCAAAATTATTTACACACGCCAATTCACTAACACTGCCGTGTAACATACCCTTCCCAGAGAAAAAGCAGCTATTATTTCACCTCTTTCTTAGCTTTGACGTGAAGTAAGTGGTAATGCTTAAGACGGTCAGGCAAAAAACTTCTCACAACCATGTTCTGCTGAAATACTTAAAGAGGTGAGGGAATATGATCTGTGAAGCAATAATACGGGACATAATAAACACTGCGCATCTCTTTCTACACACATGGCAAGTTAATTAACACGATTTGCCTTACTGTCTAATACAGCAGTTCTCTTCCCTTCAGAGTTTATCATACGACTTAGGCAACTGCTCGGAAAACAACTTGATTTTCTAGTTACCTGCCAACATCCAAAACTGTAGGAGCGACATTTCTTTTACGGTGGAGTATTTCTAGGTATCTGCTTTCCGCAGACTGACAAACGGAACAGCTCCTTTCTGCAGTTAATACATCCGCTTTCTTTCTCATCAATCGGAGGTTAATACTTCCAGATTTAGTATGTATTGTTTCTCCCAAACTTCTTTGGCATCTATGAAAACTCCAATACTTTGAAGGTAGCTGCTGGCATCATACCGGAGTAAAACATTTTCTTTAGCTTCTGAATCGGTTCCCGTTTCATTTGGGCAAAAGATTCTGATGGACACCTCAATTTCAGTTTTGGGGTAGGTCTTTGTTCACTGGGGGTGGGAGGGGATGTTCAAAACCAGTCTGGAAATCTCATCTTTTGGTATCATCTGACTCCATTTCTTCTTACCACAATAGTCCCTGCTACAATATCATAGGCTGTTCTGTTATGCTGGAAAAACAGCAGTGTAATGAATGCAGGAAAAAATGAAGCAATAGAAAAATTCTTGATTAAAGCTCGTATTGTGGACCTGAAATGAGAATAAAACATTCAGTGCCTTATTTTCACTTTTCTGCTTATGAAAGTAAACTACCTATTAATAAGTTTAGCGCCTCATTTTGCACAGCACCAGAAAAAAAAACCAAGCAAAAAAACCCCCCAACCTCCAGAGTTCAGAGGAGATGACTGTATCAGCTAACCTGAAAAATATTCACAATTGAATAATGGCTATTTTATGCTTAGATAACAGAATCTAGCAATAGCTCTTGCAATCTAATTATTGCAAAGGCCACTAATAAGGAAATGGTGTGTTTCCTTCCAAATCACGTGCTTGCCACACTATTAACCTGAAAGCAACGTGACTGAGCTAAGAGCACTTACGTCGTCATACTGACATTAGAAGATGGAATGACTAACACGCGGCTGGGCGCAATAAGTACAGATGTATCACATGTCACAACTCGCAGTCCAAGCAAGAATTTCCCCGGGGTTGCTCCACCTGCTCCCCAAATACAGATTATCTGTAAAAGAAAAGTTACTTCAATTCCACACAACACCATGTTGTCGACTGGTCTAGCAAACCTGGTTTTCATCAAAACTATGTGAATGTCATAAGCTTCAACATAATCCCAAATACTGTAAAGAGGCTTTACTTTATAGGCCAATGGCGATAGATTTTTTTTCCAACATTTATTCAACAACTGACAATATTAATTAGAGAAGTTAATGTTTATGAGTAGTTACCTCATAGAAGCAGACTAATAACCTGTAGATGAGAGCTACTATCATCATTTTCTGCAAATCTTCCATGGACGTATCTTCATCTATTTCTTCTATTATGTAATGCATGGCAAATTTAGAGATGTCCCTGTACAAAATAAGACTGAACTTTAAAACCATCTTTCTCCCAATACCAGTGTTACCCCTTTAATACTAGAATTCACTCCTTCAGTTCCAGTATTAGTAAAAGAACAAAAGCTCCTTGGCTTCTCTGATACTAAGCAAGCCGTTAAAATTCAGAACACTAGGTTTCCTTCTGAGTTGCTGCCTGGTTTGTTTTGTCTTTTTCATTAAGAAAAGATCATTCTTTATTGCCACTTTTGCACAATGGTGTCCCTGGGTAGCAAGCTGCAGAACTGTTCTGAAAACTCTCACACTTCTTGAGAGATAAACAAGAGATTCTGTGTGTCATGGTCTAATCTATAAATGCAAGGTGTCCAAGTCTCTTCCTTACAGGAACTCTCAAGGAAAAAGGAAGGAAGGCACTCTTCTCTATAAATGCAAGGGAGAAGTTGCAAGTCTCCCTAAGCAAGCAAGGGAGACCTATCCTCCCTTGCATGATCAGGGTTCCTCATTCTCAGTAGTCTTTACTGCTCACCATACTCTTCTAGAGGCAGGCACCTTGGCATGCAAGAGGAAATTTTTAACTTGAAGCAACTGAAACCTTCAGTTGTTTACCCTAACAAAGTTACGCAAAGCATCAATTTGGAGTCAATTGCGTATTTTCACAAGATAAGAATGTTAAATCTGTATAGAGTTTATCTGGTAACTGGAATGGACACACTTGCAGCATGTATTTGGGCAAGGATTTTTCACCCACGCATCTGAGAATTACTACTCACACAGAAATGTGCAGTCCCACTTCAAAACAGTCCATCTGTATTTGTACTACTTGCCTTCCTCTTTATTCAGACTTAAGGATCAAAAAAGATAAGGAATTATGAAAATAGTGTGGCACAACCTGCATTTCCCTTCAATACAACCTTGGCCTGAAGTCTCTGTCTTGAGCCTGCGAGGACATATTTTTTTCATGACAACTCCTCAGCCTAACCCCAAGCACACCACATCTCACAAGCAAAAAAAAAAAAAAAAAAAAAATCCAGAATGTTTCTCTGAAGTTACTCGTAAGCAACTTATTGGCTCTTGCAAAAGTAGTAATATTGAATATACTGTAAATTAACTGAAAAAGATTCCCTCTCCTTCTATCACCTTCACTACTTTACAGAAGCAATATACATATGGTTGTTCCTCATCTTTCCAGTACTTCATTTTGTATCATTCTCAGCCTACTAAAAACAAGATGGAAATGCAAGCTGTCAGGTTAGAGTTGGAGGTTTTGGCAACTCAGAGTTTGGCATTTTAACTGCATGCTTATCTGAACAAAAACCACTGATCATTTACATTGACGTATTTATTGTTTTGCATTTGATCCTCTTCCACACACCTTTCAAGCAGCAGTTTAAGGTGTCTGAAAGATGTTATCTGTATAGTATCAGTTTACAGTCAGTCGACATTTGGAAGGTTCTTTAGTAGAAAACTTGGATTCCGAAATGTGTTTGTACAGTAATGCAATTACTGACTACACCAAGCTCTCATCTCCTAATCAGACTGAAATATTTGATTACACCAACCCGAAGCAGAGGAACTAAACCAGCTATGGAATATATCTACAGTTAAAGAAGCAGATAAAAAAGAAACAGTCTTTGAAGTAAATGATTACACCTGAGTGTAAGAATGTGAAATGAAGAGTCTTTCAGTCTAGTGTATAGTTGATACACACGATGGCTTAATCATACTTTTATAGAAACCCAACTTATGCCCAGTAAAGACTGCAGCACAGTAGCACTCCTAGCAATTGGCTGTATTTTAAAAGCACGTACATATCGGACATGCAGGATCTGAAATTTTTTTTTTTTGTGGGTTAGCGTTGTTTTGGTCACAAATCTAAAACACAGCACCATCGGAGACGCTATGAAGAAAATTAACTCCATCCCAGCCAGATCCAGTACATTTTTAAAGGCTGTTTAAAAAACAAACTTATTTGTCAATGTTTTTTCTTTGAAATTTTTAGAGGACTTTTTAAAAATCTTGCTATTGCCTCCCAAAAATAAGACTGCAAGTCTAATCTAACCTTAGCAAGGAGTTTGTGAGCCTACGAAGACACCTGTACAAATTCTTTGTTTCCATCAGCCAACCCAAAATCAGAAAGTGTTTAAAAGGAGGTTAACCTCGTGGTGCTTTTTCCTCAACTTTTGACAGTTACTAAGTGCCATCATATGCATAAGCACACCATATATATGTCGTGACACCTCAAAGAGCATGAAGAGCTTAAAGCTGTACATAATAAAGCTTTAAATTGTTCAACTTACTTTATTCCACTGAGGTGCATAATACTTAAAACAATGGTTGCCTTTATAAAGAACAGAATAAAAAAATCCACCATCTCTGCTATGAACCTGTGTGCCAGCGAAGGAATAATGAACTCCCGACCTGTAACAGAAATAGTTAAGATTACCCAGATTTGACTGCACTAACACAAAGTTAACACTATCATCTAAAGAACGTTTCACATTAAGCTCACTGCAAGAACATTATCAAGATCTTAATCTCAGCTCACATCATCTTCGAGAAAACCTCTAAAAGTGTATTAATAAAAAATGATCTGAATTCTTTAAATTGATTTGTAAGAACCTTCTTAAATTAAATCAAAGTCTTTCAGAACTCTGAGTCCCCTCATAATTAGGATTACAGGCAAAATCCCACCCCGCTAAAGAACCAAAGTACATTATAAAAAATGCTGAATTCTTTAAATTGATTTGTAAGAACCTTCTTAAATTAAATCAAAGTCTTTCAGAACTCTGAGTCCCCTCATAATTAGGATTACAGGCAAAATCCCACCCCGCTAAAGAACCAAAGTACATTGAAGATGCATCAATTTTTGTGTTCTTTTGTTTAGAACAGCTTCATAGAGACAGATTTCAGTAAATTTGAGAGTTCAGATAAAAGGAAAATTAGATCTTAGATCTACCACAACTTTTCTATCACTCAGCAGCAAGGCTTCCATATGTACCAAGTACCAGCTCTAAAAGTAAAACATAGCCTATTTTGTCTCAAGTCAGACCCAGAAACAGAAGTGGATGACAATACTAGTCGTACCTGGCATAAACGTTCCTACAGACGACTTATTATAATAAAACACAGCACGCTGCCCTACCACGAGCCAGAAAGTGTAACACATTTCTCCTATTTATTGGCCAAGTGCAAATGGGGGCAAAATAAGTAGTCACAGTTACAAGCTTTTGTTGCTAACGCTACCTCAGATGATTAAAGCAAAGCAAATACTAACGAGTATCTTAGAAAGCTATAAAGGAATAGTGTTGCAAAATAATTTCATCTGAACTCATCTAACCCTCTGTATTTCCCAAACAACAAACACAACTACTCACATGAAACCAGAAAGGACTCACATCAAAACTCGCATTTAGAAATACCCAAGTACTACTAGATGTAACTTGTGGAAAATAGTGACTGCATTTGTTAGTGTTTCTGAGAATGCCAACCCCCACACACAGGGAAAGGAGAAAAGGAAAGGGGAAAGAGAATCATTCTTCTCTCCAATCTCAAAAAATATCATCAAATTTCACTTGAATAAGGCTCCACAGTTCAACTGCTGAGACTGATAATGCCAGTCCTGGCCTCACAAGCTATGCAAGCGAAGCTGAAAGCCCCTGGCACTTGGGCAGTTTTTAAATGGGCTAAGTAAAATCAAGCAGTGATTAGGTAAGAGCAAGTTATTGTTTAACGTACCTGAGTTTAAGTATCTTTATTTCATACCTGTTTCACTGATAACTCTGAATTGATACTATCAATTAGCATGACTTACATAAATAATACTAAAATGGATTCAATTCTCATTGTCAAAGTATGTCCAAGTTGTCAACTAAATTCTAATTAAAGATTCTTCAACCAAGGCAGAAGGAGCATAGCCAGTCTCCCCAGTCCTGGCTTGAGCATACAGCGCCAGATAAAAGCGTTCCTTTGCTCTGTTAAAAGGAACACATTCACTGAAGTTAGTGGCACAGTTTCATTTGAATATATCAGACTCAACAACTGAATAAGGAAGAAGCTAAGTGGGGCTAAGAAAATAAGTATTCAAATTATGTTACACATTACATTAAGAAACCTTGGCAACCCTTAGACTCTGGCAGATTTCCACTGCAGTGATTTGAGATGTTCCTCGTACCAGAAATCCACTATTTTGCCAGGGGTTACTATTTGTATGGCAGGGACAGCCAAATGCAACACACATCCATCTCAGCTCAAAGTCTAGGATCTTACATTAAGCTGGTAATAAAGCTGGGTTTGCACTAGTCAGCCAGGCAGAGCAGCTGAGGCTTGGACACACTTTTGGCTCTACTGTTCCCAGCAGAAGAGCAGTAATCTCCTGCAGTAAGGCAGGGAGGGGCAAGGGGAGGAAGCGTCTTAAATCATGACGACCATCCACAAAAAGCCTACTACTGCCCAGGGTGCTGCTAATATTGGTGCTCTGACACACACCTGCAGGCAGATTGAACTGGAAGAGGCAGTTACCAATTCCACTTTTTGACATCCCAGTTTAAAATCTGCAATATTAACATAAGCTGTCACTTATTTCAGCTTACGTAAGCACATCGGGCTGTAAACCGCAGTGGCGTAGGGATGGATACATGACCCGCCCTGCCAAGCCTGCTGTGTGGCCAATAATCTGCAGCAGAAAAGAAGGAGCCGTAATCGCTTTAGCTGTTCCAAATACATCCACTTGCAATCTGGAGCCAAAGCACCAGCACAACGGTCTTTGTTTATAATTGTATCATATCACTATATCACATACTGAGTTCCATTAAGAAGGCCAGCTGTTGCAACAGTATTGAGCATTCAGAATAACCGTGTTGAGCAGTATCAAGTGCTATTCATGCCGTAAATTACCTTTAACGTATGGAATTAGTTCCTGAAGAACTAGGTAAAAATCCAAGAATCATTTCAGCCTAGCCTTTGTCCACATCCTCTTTTTCAATGACCGGCAATACCTGTTTATAAGCAATCTATAACTCAGAATCAGGACACAATTAAAGAAAACACTACGTTGTGTTACAACCTTGTTTAAACAACATCTGCTCAAAACCACAAAAAGCAGCAAGTTCAGAAGCTAGATCCCCTTCCCTTCAAAAGAAAGAAAAGGCAACTAAAAACGTTCTCCCCTCACACCCAGCCACTAAGCTTATAAATAATGTTACAGATCAGTAATGCTGTACTTTGCCCCGCAGAATGAAAGGAGATCTGGCTTTTCTCCAAAGTCCTTTAGCAGTGTTCTGCTCCGCAGTTTTCTACCATTACTCAAGGTGCTACCAACATTCCCTGAATGTCACCTAGTCACTCCTCGATTTGTTAAGAAATGTTTGTGTGCTCCAGGTTTTCTCTCTGATGTGATCAGAGCAAGTTTGTCTTACTCTCAAACAAATATAAACAGAAGCACTGCTACGCAGTGTCTTCAATATTTACAGCCATAACAGACTTTTGTTTGTTTCTCTCAGGTCCTGCCGCTAGCTTGTTGAATGTAAGCATGTTTTTACTTCCCTGCTTCAATTTCATTAAATGATTTTATTCGAGCACCAAGAGTCCACTAAAATTGATAAAGTCAGCTTAGATTTCATAACCCAAACAGGCTACTTATAAAGCTGGATGCATTACAAGCCTGTGACCGCAAGAGTAAGTTTCACTGGAAAAAATAAACTCCTTCATATCCATGAAGACATCTTACAAGCACCGAAGTTATAAGCTGTACACACAAGCCAACCCTCTCAAGCCCGCTTACGGATTAAGTTCTGGATTTACAAACTCGGTATTTGGGCTGTCACCTTTTACAAGGCACGGGTACACGCCCGGGTCTGCAGCCCACAGAAGCGCAGCGACCCCCAACGTTGCAAAACCCCCAGCTTCCTTCTCGAGATACCGTTTCCTAGAACTGCGGCGGAAGGGCCCGCGGAGACC
>NW_008794709.1:1571536-1575399 GCF_000699145.1 Aptenodytes forsteri
CGGCGGTGCTCGGCTCGGCCCGAGCCCACCTCCCTCCCTCCCTCTCTCCCGGCCGGCGGCCTGCCGCCTCCTGGGAGTACGTCGTCCTTCCCAGCCGAAGCCCCAGCCCCGGTTTCGTAGCCGGACCGCAGCCGTGAAAGCTGGCCTCGGACGGTGGGGTTGCAGCACGTTGTACTGCAAGGGAGCATTGGAAAGGGAGTCTCCATTTTCTGTGCGGGTCTTCGTTTCCGAACGCTCCCTGCGAACGTGCTTAGCAAGGCAGGCTGGGGGGCCAGGGCGGAAACCTCTCTCTGTCAGCTTCCCCCTCTGTCAGCTGAAGGGCTGACTTCTGAACTCGGCCCAGATCACAGGTACATTACTCTTAATAGGCTGTGGTAGATGAGGTCCTAAACCCAAGTGAGGAATAAAGCATTGCCTTGCTTCTGAGCAGGTGCAGCTGGACAAAGTTATCTGTCCTTCCACTTACTGCCGCCTGTGATTACAGCTGTTGTTTCTGACCTCTAGCAACTTTCTAAACACTTTCTCTTTGCTAATAGGAAGTGGGTTGAAATTGTTCGGAGAGAGAAAAGGTGTTAAACTGCTTTTTTTCTTCTATACTTTTACAATTTGATTTTGTTGTCTAAATCTTTTCTCCTATCACATTCATATTCTTCCTGTGCAAAAATGCTGAACAAAGAACCAGGAGCCCTACAGCAAGTTTGAACGCAGTTCTCCAAGTTAATTTTTAATAAGTTAAGGTTTCTATTAAGCATCTCAACCAGACCACAAGTTCCGTATAACAGAGATGTTAACATAGCTTCATACTGAATGAACTACTAACATACTGTAAACATGGAGCGTTTCCCATTTTTAACACAGCAAATAGCACAGCTGAAAAAACCAGAAGTTTCTCCCTCTCTCTGTTAGACTAAACCAAATACATGATTTTCCATGTAACCCTAACTCATTTAAAAACTGAAGTAGTTTCTGCGGAGTGAGTCTCTCGCATAGACAAGCTGAGGTGAATTGACAAAGTGCTTAGCAAATAACCCATACTGTCTTAATTAAATGCAGTTACATTAGGTGCTGCCACTCATTATATAGATATGGCTCTAATTATACTGGCATGTGTTTTGTAACATAGACCTGGGTGAAATCAATATGGGTAAATGATTTGGAAAACATAGCCAGTTTTAGCATGATTAGGAAGGACAATGAAGAATGAAAGGAAGGCAGGCAGACAAGTATATAGAAGAAAACAGCTATTAACTCCTAATAAAAAAACTAGCTTGGAAAACTGATGGTAAAAGTAACATAACAGAGCTTCTTCCTTTATAATATTTCACTTCTTCCTTCATCAGCTACAGTCTATTTAAATTTTTTTTGAATTGGATTTTCACCACAAACCCTTCAGGACCAAACAGTGTCATGGGGGGTGGGTGTGGCCACAGGTTTTGCAAGCCAGATCAGATCTTAAGGTACAATTACAAGATCTCCCAGGCTTCATATAATGCTGGCAGTCACATGTAAATTTTGGGGTCACCAGCGGCATTACACAGGCATAACCAGTTAGAACTCACTATGCGATTATGGTGGGTAGTCAAGGTGAAACAGAATCACTGACAGCAGAGAGAAGGGGAGTAACAGGTAACACAGACAATGTAGTATTTCCTCATTCCCAAATTTTTCAGTTACTAGTTTTGCATTCTTCTGCCTTAAAAAAATAACCCACAAAAGACCCACAGATTCTGCAAGCATTCACATTATGCTATTCTGGGATGGATATGATAGAGATGCTGTAACAACAGGGCTTGCCAGTGATGGGGAACTCACAGCTTAGGCTTTTGATGACAAAGGGTCTTATTTCATTGCTGTGTCAGATTGCCACACACATTACAGGAGTACTTACAGTCCCCTGCAGCACTGATTTCTCCCTACTTCAGTTTGCTTTCTCTTGTGAGCAGAGACGGAAAGGGAGATAATCTTGGGTAGTTCATGTATCAGTTGATGAAAATAAGTGGTCGAATGAATGCCTTGGCAGTTAAATATCCTCTTCTCTAGAAATGAGATTTAGGCAAGAGGAAATGTTTTGAGCTAGATCAAAAGAGGCAGGTAAGCACCTAAAAGCTGATATTGCAATAGGTAAGGTTTAAGGGGCATCTGGAATCCCATCTTAAGTTCCTTAAGTATAGGTAATGCTGAAAAGCCCGATCTGCCACTCTTGAGTGGGAAATCTTTTGTAGTCAATAGGAAGTAATAGAGCCCTGGTCTGCTGTAAATCTAGCTGATGTTCAGAGCTACGGAGATGTGTCTTTGCTCATTTTTGATACGCATTCTAGTGTCTTGTTTTCAAGGCAGGGTTTTAAACAATTTTTAAAACCAAGGAATTGCTGAAGCATTCATCTGGATGTATGAAACTGAAGTTCAATTCCTTCCTTTGCTTGGGGGATGCTAATCACATCTGCATCGTGCTGAACTGTTCTAATAATAGGAGCTCTTTTAAAGAGTCCTTGGATGAGGGTTGTTGGACATTAATCAACAGCAACCTCTTGTAATTCCAAGTGGTTAATTATTGTTGTGCCCAGCAGCCTACATATATTCATGCTATTCAGACATTTGTATCAAGTATGTATGTTCATGTACAGAGTGAAATTAAATGCAAATGTTGGTTAAAGAGATTCTTCATTACTGAGACATACAGAGTCACCAAAGAGTGAGAACTTTACCGCTTGTTGGGGCGAGCAGCCAGGTACAGAACATGAAACTTGAGCCAAAAAACAAATGTATGCATTTACATAAGTATAAAGTAAAACATTATATATTTCAGTGTAGAAAAATGGCACAACTGCCTCCCAAATTAAATCAATTTTGCCCATCACTCTGAAACCGATCTGTCTCATCCATCTGAGGATTTTGAAGGAGAGATTGGCTCTAAAAGCTATCATGGTCCATTGAGAGGCATTTTCTTTCTAATAGATGCGACTTCAAGTGTAATACAGACAGAAAACAGAATCCTAGTGGTCACAGTTGATAAAAAGGCCATAGCAAATCAGCTGGAGAAAAAAAGGAACTTTCCCACTTTTATCTTAGGGTACATAGATTTTTAGTGTGGTTGCCTGTTACGTGTACTGTCTGTTTTGGGAGTTGTGTGTAAATACCTCTACTTGCCTTTTGCCTTGACCTGGTTTGAATGAAGAGTAACCAGAAAACAGCTTTACTCAGGAGTGTGGCACTCAGAAGCCTTACCAGTTACCTAATTCCCTATCACATTCTTTAGTGTTCCCAGAGAGGAAATATGAGTGTGCCTCCGTTGAAGCAGCACTGGAACTAGGGGTTTGGAGAAGAAGAGTCTTTGGTGGTCAGTGGTGATCAGGTAGGGTCCTTGGCGTGCAGCAAGACTTAGGGAAGCAGGGTTAAGCCTAGAAGATCACCACTGAGTTTTGGGTTGTGGAGTAGGGAGTGTTCTCTGTTCTTCTACAAAAATTTGGCACCCAAAAAGATTTTTCAGGATTATTTCAACCATAAGAGGGAGCAGGTTCTTGTTTTCTGGTAGTCAGAACATTCCTTGGGGAGTGTTATTTAAGATTTTTATCTAATGACTGCTTCATATGTCAGGGGCCTGTTTATAGGCACCTTCTGAGGGCAGTAGCTACTTCTGGGTACTATTTTCACAGCAGTGGGCCCAGATCACCTCCAGCAGGGGAACTGAATCTGTCTTGTATGTTCTTGATAATTGCTCTGCTTGCTAGCATATCGTGTAATCGAGTGAACATCTGTCCTGGTTTCGGCAGGGTTAGAGTTAATTTCCTTCCTAGTAGCTGGTACAGTGCTGTGTTTTGGATTTAGGGTGAGAACAATGTTCACAAAACACCAAGGTTTTAGTT
>NW_008794709.1:1577445-1650270 GCF_000699145.1 Aptenodytes forsteri
ACCCCAACTGGCCAAAGGGATATTCCATACCATGTGACGTCATGCTCAGTATATAAAGCTGGGGGAAGAAGAAGGAAGGGGGGGGACGTTTGGAGTGATGGCGTTTGTCTTCCCAAGTAACCGTTACGCGTGATGGAGCCCTGCTGTCCTGGAGATGGCTGAACACCTGCCTGCCCATGGGAAGTAGTGAATGAATTCCTTGTTTTGCTTTGCTTGCGTGCATGGCTTTTGCTTTACCTATTAAACTGTCTTTATCTCAACCCACGAGTTTTTCTCACTTTTACCCTTCCGATTCTCTCCCCCATCCCACCGGGGGGGAGTGAGCGAGCGGCTGCGTGGTGCTTAGTTGCCAACTGAGATTAAACCACAACAACATCACCTACATTTGTCTGGAGGCAGCTGCTTCCACATTTTAGAAGGAGCCCAGCTGAACAGCACATCAGGAGAGTGCACTAAGGGTGCATACTGTGTTGAGCCCCTGAAGGATTTCAAATGGACAAATGCTTGATCTCTGGGAAAGAAATGTGATGCACAGGTTTATGAACATGCATATAGTACAGTAACATTGAAGGAACTCATACAGATCCAGATACTCAGTAAGAACAAGAATGGTTTGTCTGGATAATAACTATGGCACTGGGAAGCCTTAGCAAGTGCCTAACTCCCCAGGACATTGAAAAGATTTCTGGTTTTCAAATGCACACTTGAAGTGACTTACTCCTTTATCTTCAATAGCTCTGTTAAATATTACTTTTAAGTTCAGTCAGGTATTTTTTAAAAATATGCTTTTAATGGAGATATGCTTAGCAGTGTTCAAAAAACCAAAAGATCAAATTAATCATTGGTAACAAGTAGTTGTTTTTTCTTCTTCCTTGTTCATCCCAGTCAAACCTTCTCCTTTTAGCAAGATGACAATTTCAAAATCAAAGTAATCTTTAAATGTTTTTACAGTGACTTTAAGAGAGTAGAATTTCCCAGTTCTTTGACAAACAGTATACACGTCCTTTGTAAATACTGTAGTCCAGCATTTTTTCATTAACAGTAAGAGCTTGCGAGGGCCTGGGCCTCAGCTGGTTTCTGCCATCTGGTGGATACGTGGAGTCCCTACCTCAATACTTCTAATTTCCACTAATTCTTAATAACCAATATTCTAAATAACTAAGCAAGTATCACAGAATCACAGAATGGTTGAGGTTGGCAGGGACGTCTGGAGGTCATCTGGTCCAACCCCCCTGCTCAAGCAGGGCCACCTACAGCCGGTTGCCCAGGACCACGTCCATGTGGCTTTTGAATATCTCCAAGGAGGGAGACTCCACCACCTCCCTGGCAACCTGTGCCAGTGCTCAGTCACTCGCACAGCGAAAAGGTATCTGCTGATGTTCAGAGAGAACCTCCTGTGTTTCAGTTTGTGCCCATTGCCTCTGATCCTGTCACTGGGCACCCCTGAGGAAAGCCTGGCTCTGTCCTCTTTGCACTCTCCCTTCAGGTATTTATACACATTAACAGATCTCCCCTGAGCCTTCTCCTCTCCAGGCTGAACAGCCTGGGCTCTCTCAGCCTTTGCTCCTGGGAGAGATGCTCCAGTCCTTTCATCATCTTTGTGGCTCTTTGCTGGACTCTCTCCAGTATGTCCATGTCTCTCTTGTACTGGGGAGCCCAGAACTGGACAGAGTGCTCCAGGTGTGGCCTCACCAGTGCTGAGCAGAGGGGAAGGATCGCCTCCCTCGACCTGCTGGCAATGCTCCTCCTTATGCAGCCCAGGATGCCATCAGCCTTCTTTGCCACAGGGGCACATCACTGGCTCCTGTTCAACTTGGTGTCCACCAGGACTCCCAGGTCCTTTTCTCCCAAGCTGCTCTCCAGTTGGGCAGCCCCCAGCATATAATGGTACATGGGGTGGTTGTTACCCAGGTGCAGGACTTTGTAGTTCCCCTTGTTGAACTTCATGAGGTACTTGTACAGAGTACTTCATGAGTACTTTTACAGAGGTTCTATTTAAGAAAGTATGAGATCCGTTGAAGCTTTTCATAGGAAAAAAGCTTTCTACATTTGGAGACTTAGTAAAAAATCTCCTTCTTTTTTACATGTATTTTACTGGCTGATTGACAGCATCTGTACTGGTGAATATTTGACCCGTGCAGGTTTATAAAAATGAACTGGCTAATTATACCATACACATTTGTTCCATATCAACATATGCACGAAATGCGCTGTTTTCTGTTTTGACAGTTGCACTGATTTAGAGCATAACCACAATTTTAGTGCAGTGTAGAGCTGAAATCAAGGGGCATATCTTGTGTGATAGCATGCAGTAAAAAGAAATGATCAGTAGGACCTTAGGGATGCTCAGCATTTAGCAGTTCATTCCTTGCTGGAGTCAACCATTAAACACAGATGAAGCTTGCTGCCAAAGACTTGGTGGACACAACTGATCATGGTTGGGATGATTCATCAAATCATCATTCTGCAGCTTGTTGACTATTTCTGTCTCAAGATGTACTTCATTTTTCAGAAAATGAGTTTTTAACCTTTAATTGTACACAAATTCATGTAGGGTAGAATCAGAACCTTGGATTTATTTTGTTTATTTAGCACTCCTTTATATTTTTGAAGTTAAAGACAGGTTGCAGGGAAAGAACAGTCCAACCTACTGGAAATATATGACAAGTATTTTTTGAGGACCAGAACTGACAAAAGCTGGTTATAGATTTTTTTGTCATGTGCCTGACTGAGAGTACTGGATAAAAGCTATTTGCATATTTAAAAAGCCTCTCTCCTATTTTTCTGGTGTCCAACAATGCATGGAGTTGTTAGCCTTTTCTCCAGTTGAAGCAATTACCTTGGGTCTGTCCATGCAAAGCCTTCTTCCTTATCTTTTAAACCTCTGTGCTCTGACAAAGTTCTCAGGCGTGTTCAGACTGTCAGGTATGCACTGTTACTGCATAAGACTTCTTCCTGTTAAGAAACCAGTCAAAAAAAATTGTACTTGGGTCTTGCATGTTGCAGGAACATGAGTGTTAGGGAGAAGGTCTACCCACAAGGGAGTTAGTTTGCTTTCAAACTTTTAAAAGAAGAATCAGACCAGCCTTCACGCTGTTTTTGAGGGGGGAGTTAAATCCCTAGGAGTAACTAAAATAATTTGCCTGTGTAGCGATTCAGAGCTGTCTTGCTGCTTTCTGTTTATCATCAAGCATTTGATACTTGTTTTGTATCATACCTCCAAAGGATTAAGTGGCTTCCTGTTGCTGCATAATGACTTGATCCCTATTTGATGCTGAATGAAAGCAAGAGTCATTATTTCAGGTCAGAATGCTCCAGAATGAGATTATTTTATGGAACAAATGATGATTATGATTTAAGGATTGAACAGTCCTTCAACAATCCTTTTATCATGACAAGTATGCGATGCCCGTTTTTCAGATATGAAGCACATCCAAGTGAAATACGGAGTGGGCCGCTTGTGGTTTGTTACCACAGGAGGGACACATCCAAAGCCATATAGAGAAACAATGGGAAAAGCTAAAAATAGAAGGCAAACCTTATAAACTTGCACCAGGTCATGATCATCTCCCTAGACATAATCTCTGGAAGACAGAAGTGTACCTAGAAGTGAGAATCGTGAAAAGCTCAATTCTCTGGCTGTCACTGAAGTTATATGCAAGAAACTTCAGGTTTATCTGCTAGCATGCAGAATACCCACTATTCACTGTCAGGTGGAGTATGGCAGCAAAGGTGATAATAATTTAATTAAATGGGAGGAGGAGCTACTTTTTCTCAATCAAGCTTTTGAAACAGCACTGAAGAAGGAGAAAGCGTATAGGACAAACTGCAATGGAGCAAGTTCTGAACAACTTTGTATTTAAACAAGTACATTTTCCTTTTTATTTCATAAGAAGTTTACTGTTGAAAAAATGGTATGTATTAAAGCAAACACATTATACACATAGATTAAACATCAGATAGCAAAACCTTACAGAATGAGCACTACTGGTTGTATTGTATAGGGTTTACTATCAAAGATATACTTAAAAACCCTCAAGAATTAAATACTTTCAAGGTAAATTAGGCACAAAATTTAGCTTGTAACTAGCTCTGCAAGCATCTCACTGTGATTTCACTGTTACAAAGTATTACAAGTGATCAAAAACATAAGCTGACTTTTTAAATTTTTAAAATTTTATTCGTACTATGTGCTGAAATAGTACAAATGTATACAACGCTCCACCTTTGTTAAAAAAGCATGTACAATAGGGACTAAAAAGTAGAATCAAAGGGCTAAACAGGAAATTACCCCTTTATTTGGGCTCAGAATTAGTATGACATAAACCTATGGCTTTGCTTTGTGGACATATTTGAAATTGAGTAAGTCCTACAAATGTGGGGAAGAAACAGGAAGGTATTTTTAATGAATATGAGCTACAATAGCAATATTTTAAAGGAACGTTATTAGTAAGGAAACTAGCTGGTATCTGACATATATGCCTCCCTCAGTTTTCTGAATAGGATGCAAGATACAATGTGAAATTTCAAAGAATGAGAGATTGTCTCACAAAAGAAAAAAAGAAATCCAAGGAGCAAAAAACCATCAAGTGATTTGCTGCAAGGTTTTAGCTTAGATGAGGCTTTAGCTTAGAAAGAATTACTAATTTGCAAGAAATGAGAGGGCAACAGCAAGTCTGTGGACCGTAATAAAATCTTACCTCACAGAAAACATAGGGATCTTCTAAATATACGTATTAGAAAAGTGTTTGATTAAAATACCAGATTTTTTTAATCTTCTGCTAGCAAAATGTATTGCTGAAAGTTGTCCTTTTTTGCTTGTTTAAAACAAAACCCATTTTGATTGCCACAGAACTACAACAAACTGCATACTTTCTAGGGGTGCATTTCTTCTGCATCATACAGGAATTGCTCAATAGGTAAAAATAAACATCTTAAAGTCTTAATGCTGTTTTTGATTAGCAGAAACAGAAAAAGGAATGCACTGAAGCAAGATGATAACAAAGTGTATCATGCAGTATTTTGGCTTAATGTATACAGTATTTCAAACCAATGATGTGACTGGAGGGTGGGGGTTTTAATCCATTACATTCACATGACATCATTAGAATTAAAATTGTATGTGAAGGCAAACTGTGTGGAAACGTGAAAAATACTGGGATGCCTAACAAAGCGTGCCAGATGTGTTATTGTTTCTAGCATGCAGAGCTAATGCTTGAAGGCCTATCACAGCAGTATAAACTACTGCTACTTCTAGTTCTTTACATTACTGCTTTGTTTATGCTGGCTGTGGTCTGGTCACGGTCAGCAAGTGCTGTATGGCGTTAGGAAGTTAACCCACAATCTCTGCAGGTTCAGTGACCAACTTAGATCCATCCCACGCTGTCTTGAACTGTTCAGGAACCGGAAATTCTTTCTGGTAAGAAACAAAAGCAACAACGATGGTTAAATAAACAGTGGATACCTCATGGAAACTGGTGGAATACTGTTAGTGCTACATGACTGAGAAAGCATTGATAGCTTAGACATGCCAGGATTACAGAGAAGCCTTCTTCATTACCCTAGGAAGCTATTTTACAATGCCACACAGGAAAAAGCCTTATTGCTACCCAGTTTCAAATAGCCTTGGTATGGTACTACTTTGCAATAATCCCTCTCACACCGTTATTTGGAACAACTAAGTAAATAAGCCTCACGTCAGAAATGACTTTAGATTCCATCAGTGTCTGGGTTGGAAGACAGCAGAAAGGATTTAGATGTGGAGATTTAGCGAGGAGACTAATTTTAAGGACGAAAGCAATATTATGGAATCATAGAATCATAGAATCATTGAGGTTGGAAAAGACGTCTAAGATCATCGAGTCCAACCATCGACCCAACACCACCAGGCCCACTAAACCATAATATGGAAGAATAAAATTTTAAAAAAACCCTATCATTTTAAGTGTGATACACTTCAAAAGACGCAGCGTCCCTTGTAGGGTATACAAAACGAAGCAGAACATCGAAGAAAGTCTCCTTCCATTCCGTATATTTGGTGAAAAGATGGGACGTGTCGTTGGGGCTTTCTCTGTTTCCAGTAAACAAAACAAGATGTGAAGAGAAGAGTTTTTTCTTTCAGACCTCAGATAGGTGTTTTGATAGCCAGTAATTTCAGATGATAGTGATTTGAGGTGAGACTGATCAAAAGGACTTTTTTTAAGAAATAGGTGAATATGCACCCACTGAAAATCATTCCCTTTTTAGTTACCTGAAGCTGGGCATCCAGCAGTCACTTTTGGAAATGTGGAGCATGAGAATTCTCTTGTTCCATATTTTTTATAAAGCCTAAACCCCTCTACCATTCAAAATTCCATCCCAAAAGATTTACGAGAAATTTAAGTTCTGTCTATGGTCATTCAGTGCAATTTCAACACTGCTCTGCTGAGGAAACTAGGAAACTATTACGAGTATGCTTTGCCTGCATGATCCCTTGCCAGTGTGTGAAGTGACAGAGCATGACTTTACTAGAAATGCTGGTGGGCATAGTATGAAAATCTTACTAGAACAGAAAAGAAGCCGGGAAAATGCACGTGTTTAAGTGGCTTTTAAGGACATATGTTGAAAATACTAGAAAGTGCCACAGATGCTACTCACGTATCAACAGCTTTAGAAAAAACAAGTATATTATACTGTATTATTTCATCTGTAGTAGCATTATATTTATCTCAGTTTTAGCATCATCTTCAGGCTTGAGTGCTCTTGTGTGAAGTGAGTTTCTTTGGGAGATTATGTTTAGATAGAAAAAAACCCCATTAAATGGACAGGAGATAAAACCATTATCTATCAAAATGGAAAGAAATGATGTCATGTCTGATCTTTGAAATTACTTTGTGCCCCAGAAAATAAGGAGTTCTTCCTGCACTGATAGCTGAGATACGTAGAAATTCATACATAGAAATTCAATTGTTTTGGATAATTTTTTGGTGACACAATATGTATTGTATGTTAGTTTCTTTTCTAGCAGTTTAAATACTATTAGCTACCAAGTCTAGTGGGGAAGGGAGAGGAAAGCTTTAAAAATATCTCACTCACATAATCACCATCTTGGGGGATGAGGATGTTCATCTCGGATGACTTAGCACTCACAATCTCACAATCTAATGATTCCTCACTGAGGTAGATGTGGCAGCCTTCTGTTTTGTTAATAGAAATGGTTGGCACTTTCCCCATCACCTGCAAAATAAAATCTACTTAATATCAAATCTTAAAATGCACACAAAGATACTGTTAATAAAATCCTCATTGCCTGCCAGGTCTAATTTTGGCCACCAACACCTGATCTCTGTGTCAGCTGCCTGCATGATGCTGATATTTGATTTGTTAGACGCTGAAAATTCTTGGTGGTGGTAACAAAGATCTATGTGCACAGCAAACTTATACAGCAGACATTTAATACACAGTTTGATGAAAGTGCTTCCCTGATTCTCTCTAATTTCAGTGACACTTTGGTGCTGATATTTAGGCAGTGTTCACCTTGTTCATCAGTGAGAACTGGTTAAGAAATCACACGTGTCAACTTCAAGCCAGTAAGGGCAAATGAAAGATCCCAGCATACAGTACTACTCAACAAGTGTTTTGTAATACATTCTGAAGACTTCAAAGCTCTTCCAGGTTTTACAGCATACAATAGGAAAGGGGTTTTATCCCCTTCAGGTGAGCTACAGTTCTAAAAAAGTACTGAGATCAATTTAAATCTCTAAAGGTATTTCTTATGTCACTTTAAAAGCAAGCACAAGATTTACTTGGGGAGAAAGGGAAATCTTCTCTTGTTTACGATTGTACATATTAGAAGATTTCTTCATGGCTAACTGGCTGACTTGCTGGTTGTCAGTAAAAATTCCTCCTTCTCCTGCTGCCCTCTCTAGCAGGGACAGCAGTATACTCTGGACAATGCATCAAAAGGGCAGAGGTTATTCTGAGCCATAAAACAGTAACAGCATGTGATAGATATGTACTTGTTAATGGAAGAGTGTCTCCCATCATTCAAGTTAAGAATGTATTTTCAGCTTCAGTTCCTTAAATGTGACAGCAAAGAAAGAACAAGTCTGTCTGCCCTCTTGCATCCCACTCTGATTCTGAAGTCTGATCTGTGTAGTGATCAATGCATCTTAAACTGATCTTTCTTTTCTTTACTGGGTTCTCATGCAATAGAGAACAAAAGGAGGGTGTGTTTAATAAATTTTGCAAACATCTGGCAAGAGAAAAAACCCACTGGAAGGAAGGAGGGCCAAGCAATACGGCACTGAAGTAACTATTTATAGCAAAATCTGTAGGATGAATTTACTGACATTCGTTCCATTAACATATCACGTATTTGCAAATTATAAGCTCAGGTCTTCGAAATACTGAGAAAATTGAGGTGCTCAGCACTTGACATACTCAAAACCCTGCAGAAGCTGCCTGATTCAAGCAGCGTATAGCATATAGCCAGAGTCTACCTTCTTAAGTGGAACTCCACTCTGCTCCGTGGCGTAGAAGCCTTATGCAATATTTTTAGAACCTGCTTAATCAAAAGAATTTTGATTCTTAGAAAAGATATTTCCCCTTTATTTGAGTATTAACAAGCTGTGGATTTGCTGTTCATTATATATGAATTTTTCAGCTTTCATGAATAGTTCTAGAGGTAATGATAAAAATCATCTAGCTATTTTAAAAAACACTCACATAAATGCCTGGGATCTTTTTCTTTAAGTAACTGCCTCTGCCATAAGAAGACATGTAGTGATCGTGAATAAAACTGCTTGTTACAGTTCAGAAGATGATGCACAGCTGGTAGCAATGTCAGTCACTTGTGTGAGGTGCAAAATATAAAAAACCATCTTGCTCTTACTCCCTGCGGTGGCTGTGACCAGTATTTCTGAAGCATGGAGCAGAACTGTCTACATTTAACGTCATACAGCAGGCACAGCCTTTGAAGCAAAAGACCTCACCTTGCTTGAAGACTGACAGTTTGGTATAATTTAATTAACGTTTCATTTCTTTTTTGCTTAAAATAATACAACCTAAAGTCCTTTCTTGAGACTAGGTCATGTTTGTTGGACACAACCGAGTACTAGAGCATGTATAATGAGACCTCTTCGGAATGGGATGAATGAAGTGCTGTAAATGTGAGGCAGACTGCCTATATTTTGAACGGGGCAAGTATCCCCAGTAGAGAGGGCAATATATAGATTCAAAATACATCTATTTTCTTTTCACAAGAACCACAAGGAAGGTGATCTCTGATGAAGCTTTGCTTACTGGCTATCAAAGACAAAACCAGCAGCGGCTCATAGCGCATTTGTAGGCAAGTGACTACATTACTTACTCATGTAATGTGTCACGTCGCTGGCAGGGGAGATTTTCGAAATCCCGGCGCCTACTTTCACTTTATGTCATTTAGTTGTCCTTTGACAGTCTATTTGAACATTTCCATTGAGAGAATAAGAAAAAAAGAAAAAAACATATTCTGGGCTTAGAAATCAATTAGCTAACTGCCAGAATTTGTTCCATAAGCACCGCTGAACTTTCAAGTGCTAGGAGCTGTTTACCATGAAAGCAAGAAAATTAGGGCCAGAAGTAATAGTTCTTGCAGTGTATAGATCTCTCAGCTTCACTGGAACCAGAAGGGACTGGGGTAAGTGAGGTTTGTTCAGTGATGCTCAGTAGTTTTCATAGGCATTTTCTAAAGACATCAGCAGAATTTAGTGCATATAAAGATACATTTGGATGCATCAATCTCTTATTTTTGTTGTGCTCCTGTGAGTTTTTAAAATCTCTTGTAGCTACACCTTGAGCTTTTTGTTTCCTGCTTGTTCTCTGTCTGTCTTTCTTTTTCAAATAGATATTTACCTGAATCTGAATATCCCTGGAATTGATCACTTCCACGATTCCCACAACGTTGTCAAACACAAGGCCAAACTTTTTACAGTTGTCTAAAATAAAAGCAATCATAAATAAGAAAGGCAAGATAAAAGCAAATATATGCACGCCTGCTACATCGACTATGAAAATTCCCAGTCTTGCACTGCATAGTTGAGCTGCTTTACTCACGTGATCAAACCATTAAAGGGAATGGAATGATTCAGATGCATTATTAATCACGTAAGTCAGTTTTTTCAAGATTGGCATTTAAAGCCCAGCTGAGCTATCCACTCACCGATAGTAATTGAATTGATTTTTCCTTTTATCTGAAGCGTAGATTTGTTACACTTAAAAATGTAGGCCACTTGCTTGAGTTCAGTGTTGTTAATGACCAGGTCATTCTTATCCTCTTGATATTCCTATTTCAAAAGAAAGTTTATTTAATTGGTTGTCTTTAACTAGCTAACAGTCAGACAGAGTTTAGTACAACTTATCCTCGAGTCATTGCATCTTCAGTTACAACAGAGCAATATCCTTCCTGTGGCTTAAAAATCTAATCTGCTTGGTGATCGGATATTTCACCTAATTCACCCTTGGATGACACGTGTATTTTAGAGCTGCAGAACTGAAGAACTTAGCACCGACCATGACAAAACCCATTAGTTTCGTAGCAAAGACATTACGCTCACACCGATTTAAAAATGCCCTCACAAATCTGTTCCTTGGCTTCCATCCAATTTAGACCGGCACCCTGAAGAACAGAGCACGTTTTTGTTTCCCCGAATGTTATATAATGGTCTACACAGTGTGTTACAAGCAGGTGCAGGCATTACCATATACAATAAGGAGTAATAGGTGAAGAAATTTCCTTTCATTGTGAAGCGTGAAGGGACATTTACACTCCATGGATGTCAAGAAAAGACAAGGGATCCACAAGGAAAGTTCCAGGTACTATAACCCTATGGCAACACAACACAGGCGAACTATGACTGCACCTTCTGCAAACTCAACTCCACGGTAATGACTGTGTATATAACCTTCTGCACGACTAAACTGTGTATTGCTTCTCCCCTCTTCTAACCAAAAGAGCCACGTGAACTTTCATTCACAGATTCCTTGGTATATGCCTGCTTACATTAACTCCCAAACTTGAAACAAATCTATCATCTTTTCCATCTGTAGATTGAGCAAAAGGAAAACACTTCTCTACTTTTAAACATGGGCAACGTGCTTGCACGGTGATGAAAAACAGATGTATAATTCCATTGGTTAACAAAGCTGGAGAAAGTGCTCTGTGATAATACTGTTATCTCTCACTCGCACGGATGGCCTGCAAGAAGGGATTTTAATTGGAGTTCTCCACTGGACTTGTTTCTGGGGGATTGTCTGATTTTGCAAGGAATTTATATGCTGGTTCTGATATTCTCCAGTTCAGACAAATTAGTATATGATTCTCAGAGACAAATGAATTAACTTTAGATGCTACAGAATAGTAAAAACTAAATTGTAGCAAGGCAGAGCAATGCAAGAATCAGCCCATTTTAGTTACAACTTTGATTTGTTGTGCCTTGATCACAGACGGCCTTTTGCAAGATGTTCAGTGCTCAACCTGGTTTGCAATATGCAGGGCACAATTCAGAGGCCTGACTGGAACTCACCACTCTCCACTTCTTTCCCTCTAGCTCCAAGACAGGGGCATGGCTCTGTTGCTGGGAATTCTTGGGAGAGGTGGGACTTGGAGTATGGCTTTTTGTCGGAGAACGAACAGATGGACACTGGGCACGTAGGCTGGGGTTCTTGTGAGTCTTCTGGTCATCAGAGACATGTCGAAGCCCTAAAAAAAAAAAAAAGTCTCTTTTTCCAGTCCTAAGGGTGTTCATATTTAACCAGGAAAGGTTCATTTGTAATTGTGTTAAATTATTCTGTGAATTTACGTTTTTTATTTCCTCGAGGTTTTCCTGGGTAACGACCTAAAGCGTAACTGCCTACATATTTTTAGCAGTACATATAAAACCTCTTTTACTGTGGATGGGCTATCTTAGTATCTTTAACAGGAAATGCCGCAATGTTTTCTAGTCCCTCTCTGTCGGTAGCGAGCTCTGAGAGCTTGTTATGTCATATTTTTCCATCCATAAAAATGAGATTTTTCTAATTTATGACAATATTTGACCTATCCCTCCAGCAGTAAAGGCAGATATATCAATCGTATGTATTTAAATTCACAGCTATCCACTTTAATTACAACTGTCCAGTATTAATACAAAAAGCTTTATTATTGTACTCCACACTGAGCTGTAAGCCATACCTTCCCACCTAACATGTAACACATTTTGACACAGATTGGTACACTGAATGTACATCAGAAAGCGGAATAAATTTTTATTGCAATTGCAACTTAGAGGTTCACCAGCTACTGGGGATTGAAGATGTCCAGCTTGGCTGCCTTAAAATTAAAAGGATACCTCTAAATAAATGGTGTGAATTTCAAGTATGCTGAACATATTTGGGTGCTGTTGCTTCTAAAGGAGGTTTTGGTATGCAGTCTCATCCATCAGACTCAGTGCAAGCCTCAGAAAGATCTGAGCTGCTTAAATGTAACTTAAAAATGCAGTGGAAGTTGGGTTAATACATATAGCAGCTGTTGATGTAGTTTGACTCACGGACCGAAATTTGATTTTTCTCCTGACCTTTGGTAATTGCCTCTCCCTGGTTAAGCTGTGCAAATAGGGCTGAGCGAGATGCAGTTCCTTCATCCTTTACAGTTTCTGTATCAAAGATGGGGGGAGGTCCAGGTGGCGGCGGTGGTGGCGGCGGTGGTGGGGAGAGGCATGACCCGCTTGTTAGAACAGATCGCATAGACATGGGTGATGCAACAGGACCCTGTTTGAGATAGATGGAAATTATTTTACATACAGTGTTTCAAGGAACATTGTATTATGATAACTTCTCTTTCTTAACATCCTTGAATGCTGTGAGTTTGAGTGACTCTAGGCAGCCACAGGCTCAGAAGAATTTCTGGCACCATAATTGAACATAATACTATGAATCTTTCCCTGCATCAAAACAGGCAAGGCTGGAAAGACTGACAGTTCACAGCGCTACCTTACTGCAGAACTACCCCACCTAAAATATTTCTCTCAAATGCTTGTCAAGACTGATGTTAAAAATCTTTAATAGTAAAGATCCTACAATTTATTCCAGTGTTTACTTACATAAAAGGGAAAATGTCTCCTTTTTTTCAGATACCAAATTCAGTTAGCCATAGATTGGTGTGCGTTCAGAAACATACAGAAAATGTTTCGATCTAACACAAATAACTGGGAGGGTCACGAACTGTCAGTTATACATATGCAACATGCTAAATTGTATGCAAGATGTAAAATGCTATTCTTCAGACTGTTCAGGTAATCTGCAAAGATTCAAATACAGCAGAATGTAAATCCATGGTGATTCAAGTCTCTATTTCTGAAATTCAGTATTGGAGGTTTTAGTTCAATTTCTCAAATTCTTTTTTCTCTTTTTCAATTGCAGGAGATCACAGCACACAAGTTATGAGTGAGGGGGGCTTGGTAAAAGAAGTAATCCAATCTTTCTTTCAGTTTGCATAATCAAAAGTACATGTTTTGGTCTGAATTATAATGCTCACATAGAATATTACCAGACAGAAAATACTAATAACGATCTAATTAAAATTTTATGCATCCTAATAATAGATGTTAGATAGAATCTGAGAAACTGAGAATGACTTTTTCTGTCTTGCCACTGAGTGTCACTCTGGTCCCACCTCTCTGCAGCAGTTTTAAAAGAACCGTTGTGAAAAATTAGATTGGTTCTGATGAATTTAGCTAGCTATACAGACATTGTGCATTGCACCAGTACATATTTATTAGGTAGGCAGATACAATGGGAAAATGACGGGGACTTAGAGAGTCACAGCTCCTCTAACTGGCTACCTTTGTTAAGAGATACAGGTTGTTACAAGTGCATCCCTGGTAATCAATAGATACTGCTTAGCTGGACTCAGAGGATATTTTTAACCATTTATGATGCCACTCCTTTCTGCTTTCCACTAAACTGAAACAGCAAAGTATCCATCTGGTCCAGGCATCTCACATGAGTGAAAACTGTAGCTATTTTTTAAAAAGTAAACTTGCTCTGGTCTGTAATCCCAAACTGATAAAGGGAAAGGGGCTGAGGTGCACATGCTCTTTTTTTTTTTAACTCTTCAGACATACTTTTTTTTTAAAAAAAAGCAGCCTGGCACATTAGAGTAAGTAACTGCATTCAAACCTCTTAGCCATTATGACTCTAATTAGAGTAGCATGGAAAGGGAATAATATTAGTTAACCTCTTAATGTACACCCTCTATTGGCACATGCCTCTTCAGCATCTAAGTACTGTTGCATTTGAAGGAGCCATTTATGGAATATGTTAGTGATGAATACATAGCAAGATTCTTTGTCACATTAGTGACATTAAAACTGCATTGCACAAAAAAGACTGTTGAATCCCCGGTACTTGGGTGAGTAATGAAACTGACGTAGTGGCACAGTTTGATTGTTTCTGAAGGGATCCAAGATCTCTTAATGGAATGAGCTCTCTTCTATGCTATTACATCTTTTTGATCAAATGTAAACAAATGAGAAGAATCCCCTTTTGGAATTGATTATCATTTATTGTGAAGATATACCTGAACTGATGTGGACTGCTTTTAGAGACATTTCATTGTTGCATGGATACATTTAACTCAGAGTGTTTCTGCTTACATACTTAGTAGTTACAGGTTATTGTTTTAGGCTGGAGACGACTTCTTCACTGCGACCTCGATTTACAGTGCCTGTCTTCCTGCCTCTGCTAATGCCAGTAATGTTACCTGCAGCAGAGTCAGCACAACTGCGAATTATTATAATTAAAAAAATGAATGGAAGTGCATTTAGTGGCACAATCAGTTGTTGCTGCCTGAGGTGCAATAGAGATGATCCCTATCTGTTGCCTGCAACCATAGCAACTGAATCCACTATGTCCTGGTTATCCAGAATTATGAACATTGCATTTGCAGGGCTTTTTAAAGTACTCAGGTACCCAGAAATGGCACTCACCGTTCACAGTGCAGTGTGAACACGCAGGTATGAATTATGTATGCTTTATGGGAGGAGATTAATAGTAGTAGTGGTAGTGGTTAATAACTTGCAGTCTGAGATAAAAATCTGATTTCCCAAATTCCACACTGACATCTGATTTCCCAAAGATACCTTATTGCTTCCACCTGCATAAATACAGTGCTGTGATTTTCCAGAAACTTGTGTGTGTGAGACTCACATGTTCATTTGGAATTAACACCAATTAAATGCTGCAAAGGCTGCAAAGACGCATTAGAGAAAAAAAGATGTAGAAATTATCTGGGTATTCTGCATACAACAGAGAGTGGTGGGTCACTCTGCCAGTCTCTTTGCTTAAAGTGTCAAACTGAAGGCCATCACAGATCATGCAGGAGACTCCAGGCTCAAATGATGCTGCCGAGTAGTGCATCAAAGGCAGTTTCCCAAATGGCAACAAAAGTATGGGAATGTCTATGTAACCGAGGTGGAAGCAAAACTCAAAGGGATTTATCTGTGGAAGTGGATGATCTCTCTCCTAGAACGCTGAAAGAACTACCTTGCGGAAGTACAGACAAAAAGGAAGGATTTTAAATACATCAATCAAGTTTGGATGTGGTTTTGTATGACCAGAGAATGCCTTATTTACATTTCAAGAAAGAGCAGAGGTAGGAAAGTATCTGGGAAACTAGGAGCATCTTTCCCTTCTAGAGCAGTACTGATGAAAAGACAAGTCTAGTCAAAAATCTCAATCCTTGACCTGAGGAGTGAAGACATTCTAGTCCTTTGAGTGGGTTTCAAGAGTAGGAAAAAAAATTTATCCCTTGCACTCATGCTGCCCATCTGCCTTCTCTTTTCTTTACAAGCCTGGTCCCTCCACCAAAGTCAGTGGCTATCTCCACTGAGCTCAAAAGATAATGAGTTAGATCTAATGCAGAACACGGGAGCTGTCACAAGGTCTCAGAAGACACCTGGGGTTCAGTCACCCTTCCCACTTTTCCTCTTAATTTTGTGCAGTCACAGAAATAAGAGACAGACTGAACCTTTGTTGTTAACTTTTCTCCTGCATGACAAATTCTTGTCTAGTTTATGACCCAAGTTACAGCTACACAAGCTAACAGATACTGTATCATGATGTTTTCAATTATGTCTGATCATCTATGACCATTCTGGAAACTGCAAACAATTTCAATCATAAATCAGGCCAGGCAAAATCGAAGGACAAACAAAAGGAAAAAAGGCTGCTAAAGTACAGGGAGGGACTAACTGCTGCACTGTAGATCTACCGTCTCACGGCATGGACACATCCAGTAGGACAATTCCCCATTGAAACAGAACAGCATGGCAAAGACAGACAAATGTCACTAATGAGGAGCTGTACAGAGACTTGCTGTAAAGAGGGGTTCAGTCTCACTCTGGCTTTTATCTTCTTTTCTTCGCCATTTTGATTTACCTGACTGAAATCAAACAAACATTCAAGTGAGGTGAAATTCTTTGTGGGAAGAGTGGCTCAGGGAAACTAACAAGGGGACAGAAAGCACAAAAGTGAACTGGAAATGCAGAAAACACGTTGCACTTCTTGCATTCCCTGCATGCCAGGAAGATGGGACCTGTGCTGCACTCAAACACGCTGATGCAAAGGGCAGTTTTTAAATCAGCCTAGTGAAGTGGTTCCAGGAACTTTCTTTTTTGATTAGTTTTGACATCTATCATAGACCTCCAAGTTACCAACCTAAGTCACTGGCAATTGGTTTGCTTTCCTTAGTCACCCTTCCAAGACCACTTAGACCCTCAGGCTCTAGAATATTTCTGAACCAGACTCTCAAACTGTTCTGGTATCTGGCAATACTTGTGTACAGTCTTATCCAATTTCAACTGAAGTGCCCTTCACAAAGTCCATTCATTTCTGTTCTGTATAGGGTGGTGTTTGTGAGAGCTGCTGAGAATAAAATAGCATGTTATATGCCCGCAGAAGTTCATCTATCCTAAAGCAGCAGGTGCTTACCAGCTTTGCTATTTGCCAACAACTCTTCAAGCAGATGTTAACAACAGTGTATCTTTACACAAAGAGTATTAAAAGCCATTTGGACTAGCAAAGCCGGTTATTTGCAAGCCGCCTTTCTTCCTCTTTTATTTCAGCTGTTTGCCTCGGTAACAGCTGCTGTTCTCAGTGCTGTGGTGTCTATAGACATCACGTCAAGTTATGCTGATAGTCGACTGTTCCCATTAACATGTTGGTGTGGTCATTTTTCCATCATTTGCAAATACATCCCTTGTAAGAATTATCAGGGGAATAGATAGCATCAGCCTTACTTTGTGAAAATGTAACACAAAAATAAGCCATTAACTTTTAACCTGCTAGCTTTGTATCATAGTGAACTTCATGTGCTTTAAACCTTGCTCCTGGAGCTTTCTAAAATGGGGGAAAATGTAATTCTCTGAGTAAGGTCCTATCAAGAACAGGAGATGCGGGCCCTGTGGCCATGTAGTAACAGCTCTGTAGGGGATGGAACATTCCAGAAATTTCTTCCCAGGGAAAAAAATTGTCTTCAACCTCCAGCTAAAGCATGCTCTGAATGGGGCGACAGGAACGGGTCAGGGTTTGATCCTTGCTGGATAGCCCAGAGCCATCTGCAGAGATGCCCAAGGGCCTCCCGTTGACTGTGGCTCAGTGGCTTCCTCTAGTGACAGTGTCTGAAGCTGCTCACGGAGCTGGGTCTGATAAATGCATATTATCACTGTGCAAGGGTTTGCAGGATTGCAGTAGAGCCTCAGAGTATGCTGTATTTCTACCTTTATCTTGTACGACTGGCAGAAGGGTGAGGTACTCTTCTTTTTCTCCTTGCTGGCTACCTAGCTGGCTCACTGGAAGAAAGAAATGACTGTTTATGTTGAGGCAGCTGCCTGGTTAAAATTCATCCATGTTAAATCTCATTTAATTCCCTTGAAATTACAGTAGAGATGAGTGAAGCCCTTTGCTTATGAGAAGCTGGGCCTTTTTACAGCACATTTCTCCTAAAGACCTCCCCTGGAGCACAGGGCAACAGCCAGTCTTGTTAGAGAAATAAAATGCTGTTTGTACATAACACAAGTGCTCTGGATGCCATACTGTCAGTAATTTTTGGTGGCCATATGCAGCTTGACATGTCTTCAGGTCTAAACCCAGCTACTGAGAGTAAGAATTTCTTTTTATGTCTTATCACAGATGTTACTATTTCTTGAGCCATTCTTGCTGAACAATTCCCTGGGTTAGCCTTCCATGTCACTGTTACTATATTTGTAGTATTGTAGCGGCAAGGAGCCCTAGTCAGAGGCTCGTATCTCTGGGGATACGAGGGGCTTATGTGCCAGGCCCCGTACAAGCACCCGTGGTGTTCCTCTGCGTTTATCCAGCTTTAGGCTGACACAGTGCAGCACAGAAACTGGGGGGAACAAAGTTCTTGTGGTGGGAACCTGCTGTGGAGCATTTGAATGAACACACATTTCTTGTAGCTGCAATGGTCGTTTTTACTCAGGACGATCAGATTATAAACATCTATATAATACATATAAATAAACTATATATGCATGTGTATAATATATAGTACCTATTTTATTAGTAATTCATATTAAGAGGTAAGTATTTATTTGCGGCTGAGGCAACAGGTGGCTTAGAGGCATAAAATCCCTTCCTTAATTTATTGAAAAGCCTTCTTTTCATGGCAGCAGATAAACAGGAATCCTAATGGGGACTACATTCTTCTCAAAAAAAAAAGATATCCCTGTTTTCTCCCCCTCCCCCTTTACAGTAATCCTAGTTTCACACCTAAAATGATTGCAGCATTCTGTATTGTTCTTTCCATACATATGCACAGCCAAAGACAAGAATCATGAAGCTCAAAATATCACATATCAACCTCTGGGAACAGGTGGACTGTGACTCAGGGGCACAGAGCTCTTGTTAAGGTGTTTTTTGTGTAAAAGTAGCTTAGCACAACAGTTCTATTACCTACCGTATTTAAGCCACCTGTCTGCAAGGGGTTATGCTGCCCTGAGATCCGCAATTTACTAGATGAAATAGCTGACTTACAGGGCCTGTAATCTTTGTGAGTTAAAACACAAAACAACAAAAACCAGCCCAGGCTCTTTTCTTGTTACCAGGTCTCAGCCGAATTATTGATCTGTTGAATTTTCAAACTTTGAAGCCCCTTTTAATACACTTCTGCCATTTATCACCTGTTCAGGATTTAAAATGGTGCTTACATCTTCACAGTTACCCAACCAGAAATGTTTTACACAGCCAAGGTCTTCTAAATCATTTGAGAACTGTATGCTAATGTAATTGTCAACAAGTACTGTGCTCCAACAGGCACATTAAACCATCTTTTACTTATATAAACATTCAGTTAAAAAGAAGACCAATTCCTTTAGCAATATAGTAAAGTTTTAATAGATGTACCTTTTCCTTTTCTCTCCATTTTATATACTTTCAATTTTCTTTTTCCTTTCCCTTTTCCACTGGAACTAGGTTGCATTATGTTACAGGTCAGGTTGCGTTTGACAGCTGTTGTCAAACAAGCCTCTCCCAGGTTCTCCCTTAACACGTCTGAATGGTGTTTGGTCACTGATGTTAAAAGGACACCGTCGATACCCAGTAAAGACAAATATTGTCAGCCACTGTTGGAATAAGGGAGTAAAACGACTTTCTTTCAAAGGGATGTGGATGTCATTGAGGCAGCCTCCACCGAAGAGGCAACTATTGTAGAGTTGCCAGGATGGCCAGTTTCTTAATTGACAGTGTACCAAAAACTTTACGTTGCCTATTCTCTGAGACAGAAAGAGTTGAGATTAAAGGATGCAAATTTTTCAACAAAAAAGTATAAGGAAATAGGGAAAGGGAAGGGAGGAGAAAGGAATGGAAGGGGACAGAAAAGGAGAGGAAAGGCTATGACTGAGAGAAATTGAGCACTCTCAAAACGTCTACATCTTATCCAAGATACAGGCATTTAAATCAGTATATCTATGCTGCCCTTACTTCTATCTGAAGGAGGCCTCTGGGATTGCAGTTGTGGCTGTGGCTGGAATCTGGCACTACAGTTTTGACCTTTAGCTTTAGTGAAGTGGCTCAGACGATGGCTTCTTGATAAGTGGGTCAAACTAAACACAGCATAGAAGAGATACTGGAAGGTTAACAGGAGGCTTTTGCCTGCAGAAGTTGGTCTTTTCAGCTTGTTCACCTCAATATGTAGAGAGACAATATATTACAGGAAAATGTTTTGATAGTACAGGAGAGAGGCAGGGCCATTTTATAAGAAAAATGTCTGGAGGTGATTATTTTAGACAAGAATGAAATGGCCAAAGTCTGTACTGAGACTAGTATCATTGCGCTCAATCAGGCCAATGTAGGAATTACGATGGTTCTTCTCGGTGTGGAGCCTGTGGAGAATTTCAACTTTTTAAAGAGTGTTTTTAGAGTACTATCTAATGACTTATAAATATTTTTAAAAATGATATTTCAGGAAAAAAAGACTTGAAGATACTGTATTGGCTTCAATGGGAACAGAATATAAATAAATCTCAACTGCTTGTAAAGATGCAGACTTCCTCCTAAGAATTTGTTTTGATTTGTAAAGGGGGGGGAACATTTGTCACTTGAGTGAAATTCTGTATTAGAAACTAAACACCGTAATGAAATTCACTGCTAGTTTGTAAATATTTCCTGTTTGTAAATAATCCTGCTGGCAAAATTTGTCCTAAATGACTATTGTATACAAAGAACAAAAACTTAACTGCAGATCCACCTGCAACTGAGAGAAACATTCAAGACGATTATCCTTGAGCAAGATTTGTTTCTTAACACTTATTTGACGTACAGGAAACTACAGCAATCTCTCATTATTACTGGTTGTTTTCTTGCTGCAAAGTTAACCTGCAGAAATAGGAGCAGAAGTTTCACTTCCCCCAGCTTACTCATGCAGTCCTTGTAGCAAACAAACTTTTATTAGGCATTCTTGTGAGCTTATATTACAGCTGTTCATTTCTTTGCACCACCAAAAAGAAGTAGAGAGGGAAGAAAGAGCCATGCTTCAATAGAATCCCTTCTTTAGGAGAAAAAAATTAAAAAAGGGCACTTGCTGTTTATCAGTAAGAACTGAAAAAAGATTACTGTTAAAGCTGTAGATTTCATGTTGAAGTCAGAAAGTTGTAGCAAGCAAAAATGACAGTTGCTGCATGGTTAAGATGCTACACTGGGCATTTAAAACATTTCATTATAATAACAGCTTTTGCATAAGACCCACTGACATCTGAGAATGTCGTATCTGGTAGCAAATTAAAACTTGCAAATCTCCATTAGGCTGGTAGTTGCTATTGTTGCCATTGTCAAGATGGCTAAATTGAGATGTAGTGAGTATAGTGAACTGCTACTCACCACAGGGTATGTGTGGCAGAAGGCAGCTCACACTTCACATTCAAAGTAATGAACTACAAAATTACACTTCTAAGGAGATACTGTACATCCACCTGACTCCCACTGACGAGCATATTTTCTCTGACGTATGCACAATCAATTAATGCAAATGAATACTTCAGATCATGGTGAAAATACAGGGTGGAACATTTTACTCTCTGGGACGATCCTGCTCACAAACATACATACTTTAAATATGTAGTTTTCTTCTGTGAGCACAGTACCCACAAATATCCTAACCATATCCATCATGTCTTGAAGTGCCTGCGATTTACGTAGGGTCCAGTTTTGTGCCACCACTCCACACGGGTAGCAAAACAGGCTCAGATACACAAAGGCCTCAAGGTCCTCAACTCCACTGATTTCTTGGCTTTCTCCTCACACAGTCCCACGCATTTCAACAGGATGCCCTCAAGGAGTAAAATATTGTCACACATCTTGGCAGAACCAGAGCCAAAGTGAATAAGGAGAGAGAATTGTGTTAATTTCAAAAATCTGTAAGCATCTGGTTTTATCACAAATTTACTAGAAAGCTGATAGAGGTATCTGTTATTGTCAGAGCTGACTGCTTAGCCATTATTTCAACCTTTTGCACCTGTTTTAGTGTCTGTCTTGTAATTTATTAAGACATTTCTTTCTCTTTCCTCTAAAGTGTCTGCCTGTGTGCTTACTACCAGAGCCAGGAACGCTTTACTGTATGCACTAGTGATCTGTTCCAAGGCTGGCTGCAGCTGCCCTGTGCAGCTTGATGGAAGGGTACAGGGGGCTGGAAATGGCACAGCTCTGTGATACTGCCATGGAGCATGGCCAGAAATGTGCACACCACGGTATACCACACCTCACACCACGGTATACCGCACCTATAGGTAATGGGGCCACCTACCCACTAAAAAATCCTGTCCCCTCCTTTTTGGAAACTCAAGCATAGTCTGATCTAGGCTGATGCTCCTGGGGTTCTGTTGCAGTTCAAGCTATGAGAATACAGCTCTGAGAGAAGCAGTAGTTAATGTTCCCCCTGACTCTTTAGTCTCTTCGGAAATATCCAAATATGTTACTTAAATAGCTTTTTATATAAAGCTTCAAGCATTGCTTTGTTGACTTCTGCAGACAGGAAGGGTAAATTATCAGTATAATGTACTTTTAAATCTGTACTTACACAGGCCAAAAACTTTCTCTCTTTCTCTCTCCCTCTGTAATAAAATAGCATTTCTGCATCAATGTCTCCCTTTCATGAATGTGCCACTTTCTTAATGCCTTGCCAAACTACTGCTTTTTCCTTTTATGCATATAAGAGGAAGCTGCTGTGTGCAATGGTTAACAACTGTGTCTGGAATCTATCTACAGCTTTTATATATATTGTATTTCTGTCTAGGCCCTGATTCTGCAGACCTTTATGCTTAACTTAACACAGCATGAATCTGTGACTTTCATTCTCACTTTAAAATGTATAACAAAAATGAAATTACCACTTGAGTAACTCATTGCTTTCTTGAATGTATTTGTTACCAAGCTTCATAGAAATATTTAAACAACATTTAAACAAAAAGCTATTTAAACAACCTGCTGACTTACTGGATTCTGATTTCCTTACGCTCACATGAAGTAAAACTTCAAAAAATTATACATCCATAAAAATGTGTTTGTAATTTAATCTTTCTGACACACGTTACATGAATGAGAATTTAAAGGAGCCATACTTCCAAGACAACTTTCAGATCTGAGTGATATCCAAAGTGAGTGAAATCAATATTCAGATGCAGTAGTGGGCTCATCACTCATGATGGAATGAGCACGGTTGGCAGGAAACTATACTTGATATGAATAAACAAGTCACACCTAGATTTGTAGTCAGCAATTTCTTGCACAACTGAAGAGAGAGGAATAGAAAGACGTGATGGCTGAGATGCTGGTTTTAAGACCAGTCAAATATAATCTGCAGCAGCTACACTTCTGAAGAAGATTACCAGTACTCAACAGCACTTAGGGTTCCTCCTGTTTGATCAAATGGCTATAACAAATCTTCATCTTATAACACTATTTCCATACTTGTAAAGTTCCATTAAAGGTGAAGATGATTCTTTCTCTGTATTAACAAAACTAAATTTGTCCCAGATTCTCAGGCTAATTCTGCTAACAGGGTACTACAATTTCTTTTCCTTATCTAACAATCATTTTAAAATCATTAGCTTTTCTCACATTCACTGATTATAATAGAGTGGGATGTAGCAAGTGTGAAATTTTGTACTAAATTAAGGAAAAGAATCATGTTTAATATTTTAAATTTTTACTACAGAAACCTACAAAGCAGCAGATAATTCCAGTCTTCTAATTTATCATGTTTAAACATTTTTGCATTGCTTCAAACTAAGAAGTACACACCGATCATGGTCTCTCCTGTGTTTGAACTTGCACTTCAATACTTGAGTACTGTAAGGCCTTATACAATGTCTAATGAAGGGTGTGAAGAGAAAGTTGCATAGTCTGTTGCTGAGCACAAGTCACATACATTCTCTTTCATGATTATCACCTCCATACAGGGGGAGATAAAGTAGCTTTTCCAGGTACCACAGAATCACAGAATGGTTTGGGTTGGAAGGAACCTTTAAAGATCACCTAGTCCAGCCCCCCTGCCGTGGGCAGGGACATCTTTCACTAGATCAGGTTGCTCAAAGCCCCGTCCAGCCTGACCTTGAACACTTCCAATGATGTGGCATCCACAACTTCTCTGGGCAACCTGTTCCAGTGTCTCACCACCCTCATCATAAAAAATTTCTTCCTTATATTCAGTCTAAATCTACCCTCTTTCAGTTTAAACTGTTGCCCCTTGTCCTGTCACTACAGGCCCTGGTAAAGCCTTTCTCCATCTTTCTTATAAGCCCCCTTTAAGTGCTGATAGGCTGCAATGAGGTGAGGTGTCCGCCTTCTCTTCTCTAGGCTGAACAACCCCAACTCTCTCAGTCTTTCTTCATAGGAGAGGTGTTCCAGCCCTTATTCCATGTTAAAATACATTGCATCCGAAAGCTCTACTTCACTTCCCTGTGTTCCTGAGTTCTTACAATGGTTTGGTCTGGGAATTAAATTATCTGGTGGCCTACATCAGTCCTCTGAAGAGTCATTCAATTTTAAAAAAAAATTATTTGCCTATAAAGAAGAAATTATAAACTTGGTGTGAAAGGTCGCATGTGCAAGTATGTGAGTGCACTGGTAAGTTTAGGACATGATAACAGCAAAGAGCTGGCTGATTATATTTTTAATATACTTCAGCAATTCTCCTAACCTGATAAGAAACATGAGCACATTATTAGAATAATACAGAACATTGCATCAATGTAGACAGTGGACATAAACTCTTACATTTATACCCAACAGAAAATTAATTCTTCATGTTTATACCTCTCTTAGAGAACAATATTCATTGCCATCATCTTTCTATGCATGTCAGATGTAACACACAGAAGATGTTTATATAAATATATAGAGAGAGCATAAATAATTAGGCATAGTTATATTTACTCTACATATATGTATTTCAGAAATGATTTCTGTATGTATAAAATAAGTTTTATAAAGATAACTATCTATGAAGTAATAAATTGGTATGTATCCCTTGTGTTTCTTTTTCCTGTTATTAAATATCTCTCTTTGTTCAGATTCTTTCCACCATTCTTCTCCTTTCCCTGTCATGTTCCCCCAATTTTCCTGTAGTCAGACATGTCCTTCAAATTTTGGGGGGTTGTTTTTGTTCCTACCTTCTACTGTAGCAGGCCTGGAGAATTGTGTCTGCCTCTCCTCACCATCTGCAGCTGGGGGTTATGGCTATAATAATCCCAAATAATTCTTCCCTCTTCCTCCAAACCTGTACCACAATGGCCTGACACATCTTCTCCACCTGTCTTTCAAACTTTTATTGGCTTGGTTGGGAAGTCCATGGACCATGACTTCTGTTCCTGGCCTAAATATTTATTCTTCCTGAGCTAATGACCTGCATTAAAAGTCAAATTGGTTACTGGCATTTTATGGTTCTTCATGAAGAAGGAAAGAGTACTTACAGTTTTACTCCAGGTGAGACCTGTGGTATGATGCTCTTTGATATAAGCTTGAAGGTCAGACCAGATGTTCAGATATGACTTCACCCAATCAACATGGCGTGCGTCACTGTAAAAACAGAGACGATATTTGTATGTGTGAACGTACTTAAAAAGAGAAAGCATTGCTACTCTTGCTTAAAGCAGGTAAAACCCAATGTCTGCCTTAAAGCCACGGACAAATCAGTTAGCAGCCAGCCAGCCCAGTGCTGAAAATTCTGAGGCCTACCACACTGGAAGGCTTTTAGATCCTTCCAGAGGACAAACAAGGGCAAAAGATGCCTCTAGCACAGAATGCTTCCTGCTGGAAGGGTGTGTCATCATTCTGTTCAGGCTCAAAGTCAACTGAAGAAGCACTAAAGGTATATGGAGCTGTGCAGCAGCTACCCAGACTCAGTTTCAGGGTGCTGAATTTTAGAAAATTAAATATCGGTGGGTTCTGTAAGATATTCTAGCTTCCAAGTTCAAATGTAGCCAGGGTAATACTGGATCACGTTATACTCATCAGACTAAAATATTTATACATCAAGAATTTTTAAAGTACAAGTCACAAGTTGGCTCTGGAGTCATTATTTGGAAAGCTTAGTCTTCCAATGGGACAGTAAGTGAAAACAAGAAATATGTAGAGAGAGAGAAACTGCCCGTAAGATGGAGTCCTTAGTTACGAAGAATTATTACTGAATAGTGACGGCTATGGACTAGATGCTTACAAGGCTTTGGGTGTCTACCTCCTATTTATTTCCTTTGGAGTTTAATGCTTAATACTGCTGAGGATCTGTGTCAACAGGTTTAAACCAAAGCCTGCTGAAGTCAAGGGAGAGCCTTCCACTACTTTGGAAGACATTGTGATCTGATTCAGTGAAAAACAGGAAAAGAATTCCTTATTAGGGGAAGAACTAAATACCTAAATAATGTACCCCGTTTATACCGTTATGGGAGACATTTTCTTCTCCAGAGTAAGTACTAAAGCTATATTTTAAAAACCTTCAGTTACCCCAGTAGGTACTACCTTCAGTAGGTAAACTAAGGCTTCAGGAATAATACATAATATATATAATACGAAATATTATATGTAGTATATAATCTATATTTATACATATACAATAAACAGAAATATATACAAAAGGTTTGAATATATAAAAAGTTTTCCTCACTAAAGACGAAAAACTGAATAGCAAGCACTGTTCTTCACTGGGATATAAAAATGAGGAGCCAAAATCTGGCCTCCATAAGTACCAAATCAACAGGATTTATACGTGACTTTTTTAAGAGGGCATAGGAAGGACCTGTATTTTTTCTCTTTCTCTATCAGATCACAGCTCTCATTCATGGAACTTTTTTGTGAATTCCCTGTGCTCTTTAGGAACAATGGAGTGGTACAGTGGTACAGAAAAAAATCAAATTGGGAGCTACAGAATTAGATGCTCAGTTGTATACATCTGCCATCTAAATGCATATTTTCAAGCAAAGAGCAAGAACAGCAACAGTATGAGTTGCACAAATGAGACAAGGACACGTAGCAGCTAGCTAGCCACACGTTGATATGTAAATATGCATTTACATATAAGCTTACGATGCTGGAATGCCAGAAAATTAAATGTAATCCTATAATTTGCAGAGAGTGAAAACCAGCACTGCTAGTGCTTCTGCCATTCTCACTGCAATATGCTGCAGGTCAAAGATGAGGAGGGGAAAATATACTACTGCAAGCAGATTTTATCAAATGCTCTTTAGTTTACAAAATGCTTTCTGTGATGGCATTGTGAACCCTATTGGTATGGCTAATGCACTGTTCTCTGGCTAGTAGATACTGGGGCTTGGCAACATACCTGTGCTTGTAGTCCTTTAATACCCTGTTAGTATAAAAGGTAGCAGCATCATTCATCTCCTTGACATAAGGGCCTGGTTTAGGAGACTAGGACCATCAACCCATGGTAGCAGGAAACAACAGAAGGAGAAAGGAAGTAAAACATTAGTCAGACGCCTTTCCTGATGTATTAGGTATATTACAAAACACCTTCTTGGGTGTAGTAGACTGAAGAACTATGCAGATGAGACTGCAGAGTTCTGCAAGATTTGGAACTATTCTGGGCCACACCATCCAAAAGCACATTTACAGCCCTCCCAACCATCCTGTGTGTCACTCACCACTGCTATCCACCCAAGGGCAGGTATGCTTTCGCTGACGGCTGAGAGGTGGTTGAACATTTTACTTCCTCTGTTCCTTTCTCTGAAGTTCTGGATTTCCTGAATCTTCTCTGATATTGGCTTGAGAAGCATTCCCACCTCATTCTGCAAAAAAAAAAAAAAAAGACGACACTGCTGTTACAATGGGTGGCCCAGAAACACCCCATGGTTTAACACTGTCCTCCCTGCCCATTGATTGAACAGTTGGAAAAAAAGGTCAGCATATTCTCTACAATAAAGTAACAATTTAATTACCCTCCTCTGGTTGCAGCGGCAAAATGCACAGACATCAGATATTAATAATGTGTTGCAGCAAAAATTTTTCTCAGCACTGGCAGCATTTTTGCATGCTGCCCAGGTTAAGACCCATAGAGACCCCATAGCTCAGAGTTAGCAGAATGCTTGTATTTTTCATCTGATATCCCTGCAGCTTTTTGAGAGTCTTTACACTGGCTTGAATTTCTCAAGTTATTAATCGAGTTTTTCTTTCTATATGAAACACAAACTACTTGTTACGTTAGTGGCCTCTCATCATCTGGCAACAAGACTGAGAAAGTAATACACTGAAGGCAATATCAATTTTAGCTTTCCCTGTTGGTAAGTTTTAATGTTTTAATTTCCTTTGGCTGCAAGTAATGTGGGAGGATTTCATGGGAAACATACTGCCTGCAAGCCATGGTTTGGGGAAATTCTCCTGTGTTAATCAGAAACGAATGGTATCCGGGGAATGACTGTTCAGCAGAAGGAACAGTGTCCGGAGTGAAGAGAAAAGCAGAACGAATGCAGAAGCTATCCAAGCTCTTTCCTGTGCAAAGTGAATGCTAATCACGCTGGCCCAGTGTCTCAGAAAAACTAATTTAGAGCACTAACTTACTGGGAAAAATTCTTCCCCTCAGAAACAGCACATTGAGGGACAAGGAGTCATTAGTTTACAAGCAAAACAACTGCTGTACCTTGCAACCCTATAAAATGTTTCTATAAAACCAGTCCAATTCTTTATTGCAAAAGTATGCCCGCAGAACCCATACTATGTCCCACCAAAGAAAGTGCACCATTCTGATTTCCCCTGGCACTTCACCTGGAAATCACTCAGGGTGTAGCAGAACTCTGTATTTTTTCTCACCTCTTCTCAGGATTACCTGTTTAATGGAATTAAGTGCTTGCTGGAGACAACTAATCCTCATATTCTTGAGGACTAATGCTGTCATGACACACACAAGACGATGTGTGCATATGTCCTGCTTGATCTCTGTCATCTGTAAGATATTTCTTTTCACCCTTCCACAAGATCTCAGCTTTACAGAATTTTATGTCTCCTTAAAATCAGCATGTCTGCTATGAATCAACATAGGTCAGACACTCCAAAAAACATGACAAAAAGACGTTCTGCATTTTTAAAAGAATTTTGATCCAACTACGGAGCCTTAATATTTTAGTGGTAATGTAATTTTGAGAAAGGCCTATGCATCTGAAATGCATGGGGATATTTGGTCTTCTCCTACAACAAAATGGGTTGGGAGAAAACAAATATTTACAGTATTACTGGGAGATGAAAAGATTTTTTGTTGATGGCTTAATGACCAGCATAAGTCGTTCAGTCTGAAAAAGCCCTGAAACTTCCATGATTTGTAGTTCTTAGAAACTGATTTTGTTGCCATAACATGATAAAGTCTGCAGGAATTCTTCTTTCTAATTTTTGCTTGTTTACAACATGCTGCAGCTGGCTGGTTCTTTCTTATTTTGCAGGGAAATCTTTCAAGTATGACAGTAGTTAACAAAACTGAAATTTAAGAAAGTGCTTGTTCTGCTTTGATATTATGCCAGCTTTCCTCCCATAAAGTCTAAGGGATATTTACAGTCCTTAGCTTGCTCTGAATCTTCATGGCCCAGTTCCAGCAAAAGAGAATATCAGGGCTAAAAATACAGCTCCACAGATGCCTGGTGTATCTAGACAGCACTGGGAGGCAGCACGTTTCTGTGGATAGGGCACATAATAAGTGGGAGTCCATAAACGGGGGTTCTCCTTGCAGCTCTCCCACCAAATTATCATCAGGTTTCAGGAAAGCTGTGTTACCTTTCTGTGCTCCAACTTCCTATATATGAAATGCTGCTAATATAGCTGTTTCATTTTGTAGAACACTTCAATATCTACAGGTAAGAAGGTAAAATTAGGGCCCAACATTTTCCTGAATGGTACCATAAGACCCACGCCTCCTCCTACTCCTACTAGAAAAACTCCCAGCCACTTCTGTGAGGGTTTTCTGTCCGTGGTAGAGACAGAATTTCTGTCCCTCAGAACACAGAACTTAACCTGTCCAGTGAATCAACTGTTTATAAAAATGTAGTGGATTTATGTAATTTCACAGAAAAAGTGCCCTGTGGGAGTTTTAAAGGTGAAATACATATTGCTAAGGAAAGTAGCTCAAGTAATCATTCACTTGGCACTGCAGTGACACCAGAAAGAGCCACAAAGGGCTCGAGGCTTTGCTCAGCTCTGTCCCGTGTGAGACATACTGGGCGAACAGCACAGCCTGCCTTCCCTTCACCGTGCGCTTGTCCTGTTCTGCAGTGGCTGCTGGCTGGCTGGCTGGCTGGCTGCACAAAACGTGTGTGTGTTTGTGCAAGCTTCTTGTGATCCAAATTTCTGTGTAAGGGTTGGACACAAAGGAATACCGGCCTGCAAGGAATCACTTAATTGAGTCCCGTCTCCCCGCAGACAGTTCTAAATTTTTAGTTAGCGATTAAACTGCAAATGAATTATAGTGTATATGGCACACGGGTGTAGAAAGGCTCATTAATTCTGGCAGTCATCAGTCTTGTTTGGCTCTACAATGCAGAACCAGTTGTGCTGAGGGTTCTAGAAGAATAATCTCTTTATTACAATGAATATTAAAAAAGCCGGTTGTTAATAAAATGATTGTCTATACTGTATCTCTAAGAAAAAATGAATTCAAGCAGATGAATCAGAGCTGTTGGAAAAATCTTCAGCATGCCTTTGGCATGTGCTAGATAAAATTTCTTGTCATTTAAGACACAGCACAGTTGTTTAACAGAAATTTAAGAGTCTTTGTATAAACACCATTCCTATTATAATATCAGTTTTGCTGAAATGTTTAAAAATGCAACAGTGGCACAACTTAGAAATATAAAAAGTGATTCCCAGTATGCCTTTGTCCTTTTTTAATAATTATTAAAACCAGATGGTCTTTTGAAATATTAGTATCTAAGCAACCAGCCAGCTTTGATCCATGTCTTATAATTGTTATTAGAAAATCAAGAGTAGTAAGACTACTGCAGTGATTAGCCAAAACACTCCAAAAAAGTTACAGCATGCAACAAGAACTGCCTTAGGCTTTGGCTTCACAGACATAACAGCCTCAGCCCAGACTCATAAAATGGCCTGGCACACCAGTATTCCAACAGGCTGCACCAAACAGACTTTCTTCTCCTTCACATTTTTGTAATACTCACACAAGAAGTCCCCCAGACGACAGGTTTAACAGAACTGGGGCACGTGGATTTAGTTCAGAAGAATGGCCAGACTTTTGGGTTTTGTGATTTTTGTGATTGGCCTGTGAAGTCGCACTAAACTAAGTGGCTTGCTTAAACTTTGGCTGCTTGAGGCAGTGATTACTTGAAAATCTCAGCTTTCATTTGAGAAAACTGGTATTTTCTCAGGACCGTTGTTGTCCAGAAGCCTGCCAGCATGAATCACAAAGGCGCAAAACCCAGCAGGTAAATAAAAATACAGTTTTTAAAGATCTTGTGTATTTTTAAGCTAATCTTACATAGTTTTGAGGGGTGAGATTGTTTACTGAAGAATTTTTATGTTGATGGGTGGCAACACAATTCAGACCTCACTATTGTAGCGTTTAAATCAACCTGACCTATTATGACAAAAACATGGCGAGGGAACAAATAACCTTTTAAGTTATGCTAACTGAGGGGGTGGCAACCTTTGGCGTAGGAGCAGTAAAAGAAAGCTGAGAGCATTTAGCATCAGCAGCCCCTTCATTTTACTCGGCTGCAACCAGAACAGCATGACTACAACCTTTATTCCATGGTCTACAGTTCTGTTATTTCCTTCTGTCAGTTCAAAATCTCCATCATACTTACATTGTATTTTTTGCAGGCAAGTTTGAAACATGGAGTTGATTTGAATCAGCTGTCTTTGTATATGTTGGCAAGTAGTGCAGCCTGATAGGAATGGTTCTGTAGAGCAAAACAGTTGATGCTGAGGACCTGACATTCACACTATACGCGTTTGGGGGGGGCTATTTTGGACTAGCTGTAAATCGTGGTTTAGGTGCTGTCTGGGAGTGTATCTTCCATTTAATTCATCAGAAAGATAACCATTTTGTACACCCTAAGGCTGCTCTACAGTGTGAATCACAGCATAGCAAATGGGGCTGATTCGAAGGAAAAATACAGTCCCACTGTGAACTAAAACACTAATGTAGACAGTCATTATCTTTGCAAACAGCCTAGTACAGTCCCATCCCACATTTCATCCTTTCAAGGGATGAAAGATGTCATGGATAGCATCCGCCACACTCAGTGCTAACAATTTAAAAGGTGAGCATCTGCTCTCAGCTGAGACTTGATTCCCTCTATTGTAAATGAAGAAAGAGATGTCCCTGAGGAATTCTTTCCACCTATTAATAGATGTTAGAAGATTATATATTAGAAGACATTAATAGATGTGAAGACTGCACTCTAGAGGTGCTGCCATTTACTGTAAAAAGAGCCTAGAAAGACACCTTACACAACATGCCTACCTAAAGCTGATGAGCAGAATCCCATCCTGTGTCTACAGGAATAAGATACTGGTAGCTTCAGTGATCACCAGTGAGATGCATTTCTGCTATGGATGGCTATGATTCTAGAACTAAAGTAGTTTTAGGTTAACTGTAATTTCCCATATTTTGTATTTTGTAAAAGGCAATCTGTAAAGAAGACTTTAAAATTTAAGTTAGTCCTTTTTTTTTTTAAATATGTGGTTTAAGAAAGGCCTGTCTTTGTTGTTGTAGCCGTGTATCAACAGTCTGAATGGAATCAGTGTTCAGATTAGGCTGAGGAATAACCTCTTTAAGTATATAGAAAGTATATGTTTTTTCCAGAGGTGAATCTAAGCTAGTTGGTAACTTTGAGCCTCCCAATGCTGCATCTGGATTCCTCAAATGCTTACTTTTTTTTTTCTTTTCATTATTACTTCCATAGTGAAATATTACCAGCTTTTGTTGGCGGCTGTCAAACTGTTCTTTTAGCACTGCCTATCTCCATCTCTCCTTGCAGAAAGTGTTTCACATTTGGTACCACAGTTTTGCTCTTAAAATTGCTGTATAACCTACTGCACCTTAATCCAATGCTTTCTCTGCAAGCATTTTCTGATTGGCAGTAGAGACCATCAGTGAGATCTTTATGATCACTACATTCATGTCCCTCTAGTATTCTGACATTTTCAGGGTTCAAAGGTCTCCTCCTAAGTAACTACAAAGAGACATTAATTTATTCTGGTCTCGTTTTCTTAGACTGGAAATCTTCAACATAGTGGTGTAACAAGTGTTTGATTTGTTTGTCAATAGTACAGGTTTTGCCACTTCGACTCACTGCTGTGCAACAGCAGGACTATGACACAGAGAGACAAATCTGCAGAAATGTCTGGTCAGCTTCATCAGCACAGAAGCTTAGACACATTTGTGTGCTTCCAAAGTGACTTAATTGGTATTTGGCTTTTATTCCTCTTAGATAGCACATAAATTCTCAATCTAACAGCCAATATTAGCTGTACCAATTTTGTGCTTTGTGGGAAAAAAAGGGGAAGACTAAACCATAACCCCACATGACAAATTACTAGTTCGGTCATTTGTGGATTTGTTTTGAAATGTAAACTCTGAGGGAGGGCAAATGGAGAGGAACGTGAAAGACAAATAGCTTCTAACCAGTGGAGAAATCCAGGGCCTCATAGAAACTGCATGCATCAGTTTACAGCAGCGTGGAATCACACCCAACGCTTTTGGCCAGGACCCTGGCTGTTTTTTAAATGGACTTGAACGCGCTATATATTGTTTTCCTGTCCACTACAGCTCTCCATGGGCAGTACATTCAAGAAGGAACGGTCTTCCTGTTTTAGGCACACAGGCAACATCCCACACCTAATCAACAAGAACAATTACACAAATGAACTGGTTTTAACCTTTTGATTTACTACTCCTCAATCTTTGCTGCTGTGATCGTAGTCCATGTCCAGTGGGGCCCAGGGCATTCCAGGTAGCAACATTCTGTCAGAAAATGGTGTTCTGTTGAGCCACAATTGTTTTGTTTACAACATCTGAGATCTGATGAGCCTTTGCTAAGGCCAATTAGGTTTCACGTGGGGTATGCCCCAGGACAGGGATGTTAGGTGGTGCAGGCTTCCAGCCTTGGACATTCATGTGTTTCACCTGAGATCTCCCCAGAAAAAAACTGTAACACTGCCAAGTTCAATAAGCAGTCCTGGAGTCTGCATAACTTTCAGAATTCAAAAATCATTGGTTGTGGTCTGATTTAGACCAAAGTAAAATTAGAAAGAATTTAAACAATCTGTGAACCAAAAAGCCCTGCTTTTCAGTCAGCTGTATCCCCAGTGCTTTCCCTTTTAGAAGATGCACAGTCCGGAAATCCTGGGAAACAATTGGGTAGCACAGAGAAAGGAGTGTACTGGTTTGGATTTGTGTTTAGCAGAAATAAAGAATATGATACTTAATGGAAAAGGGAGTGTCCCATCAGCATAGCTCAGTGGGATCTCACATGGCGCAGTTTGAATATGAACATTGCTAGAGGGATTGAAAACTAGCCTGGTGATTTTAGGACATTATTTTAGGACACAACAGAATTCCAGTAAGAGTCTGTGGCACCCCCAGAATTGCTTAGCAGGTATGTCAGATGAGGAGCTAGGCAAGATACAGAGTATCATCTTCGATAATGTCTTCCTTACGGGGTGATGCTGTTCTTTGTCCAAGTATAGATGTACTGGAGTAAACAAGTGCAAGGAGCCTTTGCTCACTGGAGCCTGGTTCTTGCACAGAACATGAACTGCTGGAGAGTCTGTGCCTGGTGGTGTTGATGTGAGCCAGTCTAGAGGTGTGCGAGAATGTGCATCTCTGGCTCTATTTCTCTTCCGTACAGGCTGGGAGATGTCGCACCGACCGTGGCCCTTCTGTATTCCCTGGATCCCTAGGTGTCTCTGGGCCTTCTTACAGCTGAGTGCACTGCTCCTGGGGCAGAACTGAATCTCAAATGCATCCATCTTTTCACTGCAGGGGCTATTGACCTGGGAGTTTTGGCAAACACAAGTGAGGAAAGAGAAATGGTACAAGGATACCTACAAAAGTGAACTACAAGAAAGACACGAGGTGCTGGAGCGTGTCCAAAGAAGAGCAATGAAGCTGGTGAAGGGTCTAGAGAAGAGGTTTTATGAGGAGCGGCTGAGGGAACTGGGGTTGTTTAGCCTGGAGAAAAGGACGCTTAGGGGAGACCTTATGGCTCTCTACAACTACCTGAAGGGAGGTTGTAGTGAGGGGGTGTCAGTCTCTTTTCCCAGGTAACAAGTGATAGGACAAGAGGACACAGCCTCAAGTTGCGCCAGGGGAGGTTTAAGATTTGATATTACAAAAAATTTCTTCACCGAAAGTGTTATCAAGCACTGGAAGAGGCTGCCCAGGGACGTGGTTGAGTCACCATCCCTGGAGGTATTTAAAAGACGTGTAGATGTGGCGCTTAGGGACATGGTTTAGTGGTGGACTTGGCTGTGTTAGGTCAACGGTTGGACTCGATGGTCTTAAAGGTCTTTTCCAACCTGAATGATTCTATGATTCTGTGATTCTATGATCAGAAAATATAATGAGCTTGAGGCTGGTTAAATGCAGTTGAGTGCCTTTGAGACAAAATGATGAGATAACAGGTGTCAGGGGGCTACCTGGACCTTGAAACTGAGTAAGAGTTTGCAACAATATCCAGAAATGAGCCTGTGAACACTGTAAGGCAGTAGGCTAGCAACTGAAAACTGTCAGTTGGTCCATCACTGCGGCTGAGACCACGTCGCATGCAGTTGTAGGCTTGCTGATAACAGAAATATGTCAACAGTTTGGCAAGATTTCAGAGAACAGGAGGGGGGAAAGGGTTCCCTTTGGAGCTCAGGATTCTCAGACTCTGTCCATGTCACTCTTGGCACCTTCTGTAAGTTTGGGACCTGAGGACCTTAAAAGGACCGAACCAAATTCTTCCTTAAGCTATTTCTAGATACAGAGATGCAGGTCTGCAGTAGTCAACCAACTGAGTAGAATGGCAGCTAAACTTGGCTCAAACTCTTTTGCATAAGTAAGTAACAAATTAACGAGGTGAGAAGTATCCTGCTCTTCATATTTTTGGAAAACAGTAAGGGTGATCCCAGTAAGTATGAGGAAAAGTAGTGGGAAATAGAATGACATAAGCAAGTCAAGGTAATTAGAAAGCAAATCCTGCTAGGATGCAGAATAAGAAGTCCCAGGAGTCCTGTTATTGAAGTACTTTAAAAATAGAAGAGAGAAAAAAGTGAGCAATCCTACACTGACAGAGTAGGGAACTGTAAATCTTAATCTTTGATTTCTATATAAAAATTCTGAGAATGAGTCCTTTATTCAAAGAAATTGCCACAACTATTCTACTCCTACAATAGATTTTTTGCTTGTCTATAAAAAATCAAAAACCTCAGGATTTGTTCTCATGGCTCTAAGTCTAACTTCAAATACAGTTTCTTGGGTTTCAGGTTTTATTTCCCCTTTTCTAGGAAAAAAAGGGAAAGCTCTCCTTTACCTCCCTCTTTCTTCCACCCCTCTCCTCTCACCTGTGTGCACAATCTGGATATTTAAGCTAGGTATTTAATTGGAATGTTTGTCTGCACAATGTTAAGAATTAAATCCATGAGCTCTGGCAGTCGTATGAACTCAGCATTTTTTTTAATTCGAAATTACGTAATCATTTGTAGTCTGAACTGCATCTGTCATTTAAATCTGTTTGTAGTACTTCTTACCACGAGTATGCTCATCCTGGATATGTTTATATTGATTCACAGAAAAACTTATCTCATTAACTAGTTCTCAGTATGGGAACAATGGATCATTCATGCCGTCAAAGCAACTCTTAAAATTGTTTGAACTCTTAAAGTGATATGAAACAACTCATAAAGAGAAGACAGTATATAAGTTACCGTTCACAAAGAATTCAGTGCAGTGACTTTGAGCAGTGATCTCATACGTTAGAATTCATGATCATAAATTTTAAAAAAAATTGTTAAACAGATAAACTTGCTGAGGAACACTAATAACTTTTAAAATGTTTATACAATAAAATAATAATGTTTCAGTCCGAATTGCATTTGGCTTAGACTATAGGGAATAGAAAAGTCAGATCCAAACTATTTCATGATGTTAAATAATAATTTTCAGTCTGAATTGCATTTGGCTTAGACTATAGGGAATAGAAAAGTCAGATCCAAACTATTTCATGATGTTTTGTGAAGGTTTATGTTAAAATCTATCTTCTGAATTGCCCAAGCAACATGTAAACATATGGTCTCAAAACACCTTTTAAAACAACTTCTCACAGAATATAGCAATATTCTAATTTATTTTCCCTTCTCCATCTTCTCTGTGCTATCTCATATATAGTAACAATTTATAACAGACTTCTTTTTGCTTTAATGTTTCAAGTTTTTGGAGTCAGAAAATAATTTCTAATAAGTGGATGAACTGAAGAATCCAGTCTTACTGAATGAGCCTGTATCTAGCAGCCATTAGCTGGGACATACACAAGCAGGAATATCAACTGGTGGTTTTGTCACGTGATGTCTTCCACTGCACATACAAATATAGAACATGACCATAAAAAGTAACAGAACATGCTCTCTGTGAAGTAATTTATTGCAGTTGATGCTAGATTGGTATGCCAGCTGGAATTACCTTCTTGGCTCCTACTGTTTTCACATATACAGATAATAAAGGCTGTGTACTGCAACAGATTCCAAATGAAAAAATATCAACATTATTATCAAGAAGCAAAACTCTGCAAAAACAACTTCAGCACGCTTAACTGTTTGAAAATGTTTGCTAGTGACTCATAGCAGCAGTTAAAGAGCTAAATGAATACTAGGGCTTCAACATTTTCATAGAGGGGAAAAATATTGCTTTTTGTACAATATACATTTCTCTCTTTGCTGAGCACAAAAAAATCTAAGGATTATTATACATATAGGCGCTTTCTTTTTGTTTGAATTCCTTATTCGTTAGTTTGCTAGCTGCAAGAGCTGAGCTAATTTATTTTTCCAGGGCATTTTCCCCTCCCTCTTTTTTTTTAAAGGCACCATGTATGACATCCCAACATGACAGGAACTCAGTAAATCCCCTCAGTCTCCACGCCGCTGTCTCTGAATGTCTACAAAGCTACTATGCCATAATCGCAACTCGCTGGCTCATTCACAGCTTTACATTATAAAGCAAACAGTCTAGACAGCTGAATGACAGAATTACTCTCTTTTCTCTTGCATTTATAGATATGCTGTCACCTTCATTTGCTTTTCTCTACTCTGTGCATTCTGATACACTAATGATTAGCTTTCCTGTTTGGATTCCACACTGACTCCGCGGCTCTAGGCTATAAATACAACCAGAGCCCAGATGACATCACATCAATAAGGTCCTGGGGGGCGGGGGGGAGGACCCCTGCTTCTTTCCGTCTCCTGGGTTAGCTGGTGATAACTAGCTTTTTCAAATGGTTAACCAGTGTGGCTTTACAATAGGATTTTTTTCCCCATTGAGATGGAGATATAAAAAGCCTAGTGCCTGGAACCATCAATCTCTGCAGTGGAAAATACTGTTCAAGTTGCACAGAACAGGCAGCCTTCAATTATTTTCAGGTCTGTCTGTAGTATAGCTGAATGCATCTGTGCAAAAAACACGTGCAAAAGAGAAAAAGAATGAACAACAACATGTGTTTCGATGCCTATAAAAAATGTTTACCTAACAGTCTTTATGTTAAAAAAACTTAAGTAACTGGACTGGGTTTGTTCTCACTGGGAAAGAAACTTTAGTCTGTAATATTCCTGGTATTTTAAGTTTGGAATGATGTGTATACATGTATCGTGGCATTTCCTCGGTGCTAAAAGATAGTTAAATGATAAAAGTATACTTTCTTGCTTTCAACAAGTTGCAGAAATCTATGCAAGCCTGATTACGTGCAACTGAGACATACGGATACACATGGCCTGCTCTGGTGATGTTTATGACAAGGTTTTTGTTACTTGTTGCTTTTCTTAATGCTTCTGTAACTGTCATTCTGGATTGCTGGAGAATCTCTTTTTACATCTTTTTTTTTTGCTTGTTTCGTTGCCATTTTTAAATGAAAGTTTCTGAACTTTACAGTTGAAAAAAATCTCAGAGCCTTGACTTGAGGTCAGAAAGTCGTAAGGGTCAAAGTGTGGAGAAGCCATTGCCATTCTCACTTGAAAAGCAGAGAAAATCATACCGACAGCACATCAGCACAGGAGGCCAAACAGTGAGCCATAGCTTTTACTCTTACAGACCTGGGACAATACCAACACTGCAGAACATTGCATTACATTATGGGCCATCGGAAACTGTTCATTGGGGAATATTTTACCTATGAGCATGAAGAGTTTTGTGGGCCACTGGGTGCGACTGTATTCACAGCCAATATAAATGACTGCTTGAGACCTGTACCAATGGGAATTTTGCCTGTTCTCTGTGAGTCATGACCCACTTTTACTCTCTGAGATCAGGGACAGCTGGAAAAACAACTGATCCCTTCTTGCTTCGAATTCTAGAAATCTAAAGCCTCGCCTGGAATAGCTGCGCTTTTTTTTTTCCTTGAGTACCCTTGCCATTAAAACATACTGATTAGGAAAACTTTTAATTTGTGTCTCTAAGAACAATAGTGACAGCAAAATTTCAATAATTTATACCAGTTGCAGAGAGTTCTGATTTGAAAATACGGAGTTTAATGAACTATGGAGCGGGGAGCTAGTAGAAAAAGACGGAGCTGAAGGCCATGGAGAGACCGTGCAAGTGAAGTCTTCGTTCTCTGCACACTCCAAGAAGGAAGGTTCGAGGGGGGTCCCACAGAAGGGCAACATGATAGCTATTCCCAGGAATGATACAGTGCTATTGGCCAAACCTTGTGCCCTCTAGAAACAACAAATGAGATGTCATAACAACTCCACTGCTTCCCTGAGCTTTCTAGTTGTGAAGGGAGGATTTAAATAGTTGCCACTAAAATAAGTATATAAATCAACTTGATACAAATTATTTTTTCATTTACTTGACAAACTGCTTTGCCTTCCTTCCAGAATTGGCCTAACCTGGACCTCAGCTTGGAGGATACTGAGTCTATGGGCCAGTATCGATTTTTCTCTCACTAGCTTATCCCCTGACTTCAAAGTCTGTCATATAGCATCCCTGGGGGGCTAGCAGAAAGCCATTCTGTTCCATGGCATTTCCAGCTTCCAGAGAAACACTGATCCCACTCACAGCCGTGAAGTGGAAATCTCCTTTGGTTTCTTCAATGATGTTATAAGTATTGGCACAGAAAAGGTTCTTACCTCTGAACCATAACTATCTGATTATTACAGTGCCATGCTAATAACACTGAAAGCAAGCCTCTAAGTGCATTGTATAAATAAAGTAACAAAAAGCAAATGCAGGGATTGATATTAAACATATGGGAACACAGCCTTTTTAATACACTGCCTCTTGAAACGCTAGGTCACTTTTCTTACCTCTTGAGGCTCTTGACATTGAGATGCTAACACCAGGAAAGATCTCTGCGCTTGGAAAGCAGCACGTACCATCTCTGCCTGTAACAAAAGGAGGAATATAAATTAAACCTTAGCCTGTAACCTCCAAAACCTCTTCTTGGCAGCTCAAAGTCAAGTGTGACAGCTCAAATCTTTCTTGCTGCTTCTCATCTAAATCACAGCAACGCTGACTGGAAGAAATGTATTACAGTACTGGCTTAGCTATAAATTTTTTTGAAATCTAAGGTTAAGTTCTTCTTCAGATAATCTTATCATTTATAAGATTAGTCACAGGAGGACTTAATTTTAACACTTCAGAGAATGTCTAGGCATTTTAATGGCAATGTTTATACTTGAGTGCATGATAACAACTTATTACCGCCGAGAATGGCAACCTGCAAATTTTCTGTTGAACTGTAACTTAGGCTGTATTGATGTTTAAGAAGAGTTGAGCTTTGCATATTTGCTGAGGGACTATGTTGTAATTCATTCCTTGCCTGTCCTCCGTGAGCAGACCCTAAGATTGATGGAGATGAGAGATGGTGGCTGAAGATTTTTGAGCAATTTTCCTCCACAGAACTCCAGAATTTGGCTTAAAGCTGCATCTGACAGCATGTTTACATGCTAACAGTGTGGATGGGAGGTAAATCTCTACACTTCCTGGTGTTCCCTACTGATCAAATTTCTGGTCTTTTTGGGTTTTTTGAACACTACACATTTTCTGTACTTTATGAATGATGTACATTGATTAGAATCTAATCACTATTTCAGTATCACCTCTACCTCATTCAAGTGGATGAGTAGTGACTAGGAGAAAGCATTATTGGTACAGAAAAGAACTATTCATAACTAGTGTATATTGCTAAATAAAACCCAAACCAAACCAAACGCTGTTAAGTTAATCTAATATGAATAGGTACATTTATAATCATTTTGTGAAAGGGTGGGGAAGCTCATGCTGTTTTTCCTTGGGGTTTCTTCAATCTGAAAAGAAAACAAGGAAATTTTATATACAGGCCTATGTGGATGCAACTTAAAATACATATAAGTCAGGAAATTTGAAGTTGTAGCAAAGTGAAACAGCCAAATTGTGTTTATTCATCTTAAAATGTGATGGCATGAATAAAACATAATCTGTTAGGATGAAAATCACTGCAAGCAAGATGGTAAAAGAGGCCCAACTTGGACAGTATTTGGGGAGAGGGGGATATTATGGTCTGACAGGCTGAGATTTGGAAGAGGGTAATCATCTCTATAAATAGATAAAGAAATAAATAATAAGGGAAATTGTATGAGCATAGGAGACTTAAATTATCCAGACGTAGACATAAATACCATCAATAATAGCAAGGTTTAGATATTCTTAGACATTTCAGAAGACTGACTTTTTGGTACAGAAATTCATATAACAACAAAGTGTGTGCTATTTTAAGCTTAGTTTTTTTGTGTGAGGAGGATCTTGCAGAACAGCTGACCAAAAACTAATGTTCAAGGAGGAAGTGATTATGAATGGATTTAGTTCTTCTTAAATTGCAAGATGGACAAAAATAAATCTATAGCTAAGGCTTGGTATTTTAGAATGGCAAACTTTCAGAAAATAGAAAAATCAGTGAGTGGAGGTGACTGGCCTGAGGAACTTAATGATTTGAATGCAGGAAAGGATGGATTTACATTAAGAAATAGAAATAATCTATGTGTGCTGGGCAGAAGGAAGAAATTGTAGGAAAGGGCTAGAATCTCTGAATGAATAACTAACTAATGATTATCAAGGAGAACTTTTTTTCAGGCATTATAAAATATAGAAGCAAAGGAATGATGGATAAAGGCCTTGTTGAACTGTACCTTGCACAGAAAAGTAAAACAAAGCCATATTTGTTTTAGCTACTGAACAATAAAGAAATAAAGCGATGAAGTGAGGCCATGGCAGTGACCTGAAGGGGAAGATGGGCATGCCTACATTATTCCTGACGTATAGCTTACCTGTTGAATAAATGCTTTTCCCCAATTTCAAGGAAGTTGATGCACATGAAGATATTGAAAGAATAGCTAAGGAGAATGATGATAAATCAATGGGAATTACATAATTTGAAAGGGAAGTCAAATATATGTAGCTTAGTGTGACAAAATCATTGGGTCCATATTATCTTCATTCTAGAGTACTGAAGACACTGGCAGATGGAAGCACAAGTAGAAAAGATTTTAAATACATATCATCTGGAGATAGTACCAGATGACACAAGTATGCAATGATGGATTGGGAAAATATGCCCAGGAAGAGGGGTAAAAAGTATGTCAAGTGATTTCATGGCTGTTAATTTGACTTCAGCACCGTGCACATTTAGAACAGATTTGAAACGAGTGATTAAAAACACATACGAAAATTAAAAATGGGAGAAATTACAATGGGATTATCTGTGATTAAAATCATTACTTTTGGGGATTGTTTAGAGTTTTCAGTTTCTTAGACAAAGATAATGTGTGAGATCTAGTATACTTAGATATTATATAAAATGCTTATTGCGGGTCCTCATAGGAAACTCATACTTTAAGTGGAAATCATGCAAATTAGTATAAAAACTGTTAAGTTGGGTAAGAAGCTGGATAAACGGAGACAGCAATAGGGTATATTACAGGTGGTGTTATCTGAGAGGAGGAAAGTTGCTAGTTGTGTTTCTCAGGGATTAGTTTTAGGAACCATCAATATGTTTATCAGTGTCCTAAGAGCAAGAATTAGGCGTGCACTCATAAAATTTGTGGCCAACACAAAGTTAGGAGGTTTTAATATTATTGAGAAGGACTCACCCCATCACTTGAGAAGAGTAAGACAACTTTGCTGGCACAGGTAATATGAATAGGATAAAATTTAGCAGTCCTTCCCCCTGCCCCTTTAAAACAATGCATCATTTTGGGTGTAAACATGGAACTGATAAATTGGAAATGCTAAAGACTGGAAAATGCAAGTATAAAAGCCAGGAAGATGGCTTTGTGAAAAGAGCTTATGCAGTTCTACAATGGATGTGTGGCAAAATATTTTTAGTAGAGCTACAGAAGTGTTAGTACCATTGGAGAGGACCTCCTCTGGAATTCTGTGTAAAGCACTAGTCATCTGTGTTAAATAAAGATGAGCTTAAATCAGAATTGATGCAGAGAAAACCTATTTGTATAAAAGCCAGGAAGATGGCTTTGTGAAAAGAGCTTATGCAGTTCTACAATGGATGTGTGGCAAAATATTTTTAGTAGAGCTACAGAAGTGTTAGTACCATTGGAGAGGACCTCCTCTGGAATTCTGTGTAAAGCACTAGTCATCTGTGTTAAATAAAGATGAGCTTAAATCAGAATTGATGCAGAGAAAACCTATTTGGATGTTTAGAGCAATAAGCATCTGTCATACAAAGATAAATTTTAAGTTTCACTTGTTTTGCTTAGCAACACAGTGGCTGAGGAATATGATGATTCTCTCTCATACGGAATGTAAATAACAGAAGGAAGAAAATGGTAGTGTCAGCACATGATCACAGGTCTGTAAACTGGGTCATGAGTAAATCAGTCTCAAATTTAAAAGAAGATTTCCAACTATCCAAAAAGTTCAGAAGGGATCTTCCAAATTCCTACAAAGAACCAGCATTATTTTAAGATAGAGCTTTAAATGCTGACCAAACAGATCATAAAACATGAGCAAAGTGCTCTTAGATATAGAAAATTAAGATTGTTTTGTGAGTTCTTGAACATGTACTGAGCTGGTAGCATCAATGAGGTTTGAAAAATGTGTCTGGCACTTTGTTTACACCGCATTAGATCCATGCTTTTGGTTCCCTCTGGTCACTCATGAGGGCTGAGGAGGACTTTTTTCTCCACTCAGAGTACAACGTAACAACTGGTTTCTTGTCTGATTTGTCACCTCTTTCTGCTGAACCACTGGAATTTGGTCAGAGCTGAAGACAGACTGTTGGATGATGTACACCGATGTTCCTAAAAGACTGACATTCCTTGAGTGTGCCTCATACTGGTCTTGCTCATCTGACTGATGTTAAAACTATTGTTGGATATGGAATCAGGATGTACTTCTCCTCCAGACATGTATTACTCTTTTATGTTTATTACTCCTCCTCCTTTACTGCAGAGTGTGGCGAAGGCCACTTTCTCAAAAAGTCTGGGAGCTGTCTTTAAGAACTCTTCTGCTATTGAGGGCACCCAAGTCATTGGTAACACCCTTTTAGTTACTCTGGTGCACTAAAAGTGTGGCTTTTTGCATTTTCTTGTTACCCCAAATTTATTATAGGATGTTGGAAATGTTCAGTGGTCAGTGGACTCAATAGTGATTGCAAGGCTTGTTGCTGCATGCCCAAAATTTATCCAGCCCCAAAAGCTTTTAGTTGTGTAGGAATCAAATCTCACCTTTGAATGTAAATCTTAGCCAAAGGATCGTGCTTGTATTTTTTGCAGTTTTTGCATTTTACAAGCAGAATTTTATAAGACTTCTGCCACAGTTACTTCCTTCTTTCTCCAACAGCATTAAAAATGGCTTTCTGAGTCTTACTATTTCTGAGCATACCGTACTTCTTTCCATGCATCCCATCAAAGTAATAGAAGAGCTTCTTCTCATTAAGAATGCATTAGTTCAGTCTATCACCATTCCAATTCTTTCTTGTAGTCTTTGAAATGTGACACTTCATTGCTACCTCCTTCTGTTTAGCAGGCAGGCTGTGTAACTAAGCAGACAGCATTATTTTTTATAGGGAGATGACTCTTTCATTAGACCCCCATATCCAGTGAAGACTAATGAGTGAAAATGGACCGGCGGGGATTTTTCTCAACAACTCGTGCAGCTCAGCCAAAAGATTGCCACAGAACACATCAGCTGAAACTCAGTTATAATGAATGATAGTAATGAAGCCTGAGTGTCAAAAATGCATGGGAATCATGAGTAAATTTATCAGAGTAGACTAGAACACAAACTTGCACACATCCATCTACAGATAGAAATGGGCATATTTTGCAGCAACAGATAATTTACAGCTAAAAATGCTGGGTAATCCTTTTGGCATTCTTGGGATTATGGGCGGACACAGCAATCATCAGACAGATTCCTCAGCTGAGGCGAATATTTTGAAGGAAGCAAGTTCTTCAAAGCATTTCCTACTTTGCTTTTAGCGGTTTGTTCTAGAGGCTGGAGGAGACGCCTGTGATTGTGGACCTGAATGCCTGGACCATGTGGCCTTCCATTCACCACCTCAGTTTCCCCATCAGTAAAGTGTGGAATAAGGTGTCTTAATCCTTTACCTCAGGTGTGTTTGATAGCTGACTTAGGTGATTGATGTGGTTGGAAGAGCCAAAGTCTGACCTGTATGCAGTGTCAGTCCAATTCCATGCCTTTTGAAACCTGTGGCTGACTACAGTGAGTGACCTCTCTGTCACCATCGCTGTAACAGCATAGGCAGGCCTCTCTACAGTTAAGCCTGCAGAAGTTAATGGAGGAATCATACACATTTAGAAATCATCTTTTTAATAGCAACTGGTTTAACCTTCTCTGTCACAATACAATGCCAACTTCTGATATTTCCCAGAAGCCACTGCTTGAAAAATTGCCAGAGGCCCTGTCAGCAATGTCTAATGGTGACAATGCTTCTGACCTGTTTGAAGTAGAGTGAGTATGGATTCCACCCAAACTTGCACTGTTTCAGACTGAGTAGACATAGAGGCACTGAACCTGAAGCTTAAACTACCAGTTTGCTTTAGCAAAGTTCAGTCCTCCAGAGCAGATGTGATTTTAGGATCTACCTTTTTCTCATTTTAAATGTTTTATTCAATCTGAGTTGCCCATCACTCTGGTATCCAAGCACTAATAAATATAAATATTATCTATGTGACAACAGTTTGGCAAACTACAAGAAGAAACAGATTCAGATCTCAAGTTACAAGTAAATTCAGTCTATGAAAAAAAAAAAACCTAAATAGAAGTAAGAGAAACAAACAAAGGTTTTCCTAATGAAATTTAGTCAAGAAAATTACCCTATTGACCTGATAATATTAAATTTGTCAAATGTTATTATATTTAATAACATATTTCCTCAGAGTCATAAAACTGAAAAGCATAATGTAAATATCAGAATCCACTGGACTTCTGTTGTTAGAGAATAATACACATCTGCATATATATACGTGCAAACTTTAACAGTGATAATTTGCAAATCAAAATACAGATCTATGTATATTTTGGATTTCTAAAATATACTTAATGACTTTATTCTGAAACAAAATAGTAAAGAGGACATGAGGGAAAAGAATTGGGATTTCGTGGTCCAGAGTTCTAATCATAGTTTCTGCAGAAATAATTTTGGGTCCTTTGGGTTTAGCAAAAGACACAATGACTGACAGCAAATGACAACTACAGATGGAGCTTCACTGTTATGAGCAAAGACCCCAATCTTTCTCTAAAAGGGACAGTACTGCCAGAGGGAAGAGAAACAGTTTGTCTTTTACATTCTGCTTTCAAGAGCCTCTTCAAAGTGAAGTGGTGAAGTGGCTGGTGGCTTGAAGGGAGAAGCAAGAAATGGAAAAAGAATGAAGTTTAGATTAAGTATGGGGCTGCCATAGAAACTCTCCAGGCCAGCTGAAGAGACGGTATTTATTTTGTACAGCTAATTGGCTGATAGAGATTTTTTTAAAACTGGGCCAAATGCTGAAGAGTCAGTGGCAGTTCTCCAAACAGAGCACTTTATACTGGAAAAGGAAGAGGAAAGAAAACAAAAAACTGTCACCTTTCTCTTACTGGTCCGTGCAGAAAACAGGGTTGAAATTCTAGTCAAAATTGAAGTCAATGGGAGATTTGCCATTGATTTTGATGGAGCCAGACACCACCCCAGATATTTTCTTTTCTATTTTCAGATAGATAAGTTTGACTACCACCAATCAGCTGTCCTCTATTAGTGGGGTTTTTTTAGTGGTTTTCAGCCTCCATGGCTATGTCTATATTAGGGAATTTTTGCTAAAATTTCTCAGCATTGCTACTGCCTGTCCAGTACCAATCTAAGGTTATATCAGTGCTGGTCTCTCTAGCTGTTTATATCCGCCAGTGTATTAAACACTGTGTCATGTAACTGTGCACAGTGCTAGCCAACATTACTTACTTGTTTCAGAGTAGCATCTGTATCTAGGTTCATTAGCTTTACCTTTTAGTAAGCTTGACTGTGACTTAAACCACTCAGAGCTCTTACCTCTGGTAGAGCTCAAACCACATTGGTCTTAAAGATCTTTCAGTGCTAGTGACATAAGACAGATGGATAGAATTGTTTGGAGGAAACCATTGCTCATCTATCATCTGCCATTTTATTTCTCTGTATGAAACACGAACTGTACAGATGTACTGGAGTAAAGGGATATTTAAAGCCACGACAGTTGCTTTTACATTAATTACAGAATTATTGCCTTGGATAAAAAATATACAGCTTCTGCATTTTTTGCACCAATAAAATTTGCCCTAGTGTTCCAGAATTTCCTCTAAGCTCTCCCAGTTTTGAGTGACATGAACTGTTCTGATTGATCTCAAGGGATCGTTAACTTTAAAATCTAATGAATACTATTTAAATGTCAGCTTTGCTAAATAATTAATTATTAGTCTTGGTAGCAGAAGCAGTCAGTTATTTTGTTCGTCTGTCACTGTTTCAAACAGATATAAATATTTGGCTGCAGGGCCATTGCGGCTACTGATTATTGCCAAGTGAAGCAGTAGGAGATCATATTCTCCGAAAACATCTCTAATAACCTCCACCCACCAGAGAAGAGCAAGTCCAGACCAAGGCTCTTGACTAGCTGATGCTCTCCTAAAGCTTAAGCTGCTTTTGTGTCTTCCAGATTCACAAATTCTTCATAAATCTCTTTTACAACAGCCAAAAATCTGCAACTCTCTTGACCTCTGTTCATTTCAACTTTTACATGGAAGTTCCAAAAACAGATGTAGTGTATTGATAGATAGGGATTCCAGAAGATTCAGCGTAGAAAAATACTGAGAATTGTGTGCAAAAATAAATAGTCCACACATTACTGAAGATGTGGTCTATTTACAGACTAAGGGTTTTTTTTGTTTTCAATACCTTTCTTTTCTGAACAGTTTTGAAGATGTTCAAGAATTCAAGTTTGCCATTTACACTGCAGACTGCTGTCTTCTGCAAAGACTCAGTCACCTGAAGGAGATTTCAAAGCCGCCCCATTGCACAGCATACAGTCATGGATCTACATTTAAAGGATTCCACATCAGTAGAAGGAAAAGATGCTATTGGCACATTGCAACACCTGATCTTCCAGTCCCTGGTGCTTATCTATAGACTGGACATCCCCAAAATTGATTGTCAGCTGTGCGGAATTTGTGCTGCCATGTTCTGCCTTTATAATATGTAATTAGTGATAATCATAGAAACAAACAGCTGATGAAAACAGCCAAACATTTTAGGAACAATCATAAAAACATCATGAGAACAAATGGCTTCTCTACAGTGCAGAGGATACATCACTAAAATCTATGCTAAGCCACCATTGTTGGTTGGAGGTTCTAATAACCAAAGACTGTCATAGTATATCCTATGAGCTTTAGAGTATGAGTAACAGCAAATAGGGATCAGATGGGTTTGACCTGCCTCCAATTTGTCCTCAAGACTCCTGAGGTGAAAGGCTAACACTGTGAATGAATGACAACTCAGAAAAGTATGCAATTTTCCAGGGGGGGTTAATATAACTAATGACATTACAGGAATATCCTTTGTATCACATGTCAAAGGTTATGCCATGAGAAATTCATAATATTTTTGGAATCAGCATTAGGGAGAGTAGATAGAAAGCACCCCAACCCGCACAGGCTTTTACGGAAGTCAGCCACAATCTTCCTGAGAGAGCTCTTACAGCTCTTCATCCTGACTAGCCTGCAAAAGCAAGCAGGCTTCTAAAAGAGAGATGGGAAAGGAAAACCAGCCCACTTCAGGATTTCATTAAGGAACAGAGACTGTGGTACATTAAAGTTTCACAGACTTCCAAAGCTTCTAGTTTCTACTATTACTTGGAGCTACATTGTGTATCTCAAAGCATGCATTAGTTCCTTAAGTAAATAGGAACCACATACAATGTACTGAATAGATGAAGTCCAAACTTTGGCTATTATCAAGATCAACCATTTTTTAAATTGAGGTTCATTTTTTTTTTCCCATGGACATCTGAGTTCAGAATTCTTTGGAGGGCACAGTTGCCTGTGTTGAGGAATTATTTGTAGAGAGACCTCATTTCCCTGAGGAAAGGCAAACCTACATTTCCTACATGGAACAGACGCTGTCAACCAGCACATCAGACAACCACAGAGATCTCAGGGACCTGCAGGTCTCACTGTCATCTGTACAAACGTGCTTTTGCCTGCCCTGGCTGCAGGCACTCCGGTTATTTCTCTGATGGGCTGTTTTGCCTCTGAGGTCTGCTGCTAAGCAGTCCCACTGTCTATCCCCTGCTATTCTCTCAGAAGTCCTTCTCAGTGAAGGTCCAAAGCCATGCTGAGGAAATATCAGAAAAGGCTTTATGATTTCACAGGTTTAGGATGTCATTCATGTGTCCCTGATTTAACAAATACAAGTTCTAGGAACTCCAGATGCTTATCTCTGTAAATTAAAAAGGTTACAGCACTTGTTGAGGTATCACTTCATAAATACTCTTTTGGCAGTGTTCACTGGGCACCCTACTGAGGAGCTGATTTCTTGACTTTGTATCTCTGACAATTACCAAATTCCCTGATATAAAGACTGGAGAACCATCCATTTCTAAGAAATTGCACTGTCTTTAGAGAGAGAGAGCTTGGATAAATAGGTTCTTATATTGAAATGGCTTTGTGGATGTTCTGTCTCTCACACACTTCAGGACAACTGGTGACATTGCCCACCTCATTCTGCAAGTAGTCCCACTGAGCTCCCCGAAAGCAACTCAAAGGCTAAAAGTGCCAGAATCTGTCTCCTTGTAACTTCACTTCCACTTTTATCACCTTGAAAGAATCCCAGACCCTGACCAAAATGTGCTAACATGGAAGGAAGTTCAAAGCTTAAAGCTGACACATCTATAATGATATTTAAGGTTTCTTCCCACCTCAACCATGCTTTTGTTTTTCAGAGGTGCTAAATACCAAAAGCCTACCTTTACTTGGAGAGGGGGCCTCAGCCTCTCTGAAAAGCAATGTAGTTATCTACATGCACAGTGATGTGATTGAAAAGCAGATCTGACCTAAGGTGGTTTTTCAAACAGAACATGTATTAAAGCAACAAGAAAGAAATATTTCAGCCTCAAAGATCTACTTCAAGATCCTAAACCAGTCTTTTTATTATCGCTCTGGGATTTAGAATAAAACACACAATTAAACTTATGAAACAAAATAGCAAAAATTAAACTGCTTTGCAGTTCAGATTAATTATGGAAATACGTAGTTCAATGTATGGATGTCAATAGACTAACAGAAGTTAGCACTGACAGTGACATGGTTTAATGTACCCTAATGGACTCTTCAATATTCAGAAATCTGGCCATATTGATCATGCAATTCATACTGGATAAAAAGAGGCAATACACATTTGTGGCCACATTCTACCCTCATCACTCCTGACAGCACTCCCAGCTTATTTAAAACAACATTCAAACCGTGCATTGGTTTCCCTTGTGGCTTAATTCTCATTATTCACTGAACTTCTTTTTACTAGAAACTGACTGAAGAGCCAGATTCTGAGCTCATTGTTTGTTTTTTTGCTGACCACAATGAACAGCCTTCTCAGTTTCCAAGCCCAGCATTTCTATACACTCAAAACAGTTGCAACCACCAACTAGCAAAATAAAAGCAGGTCAGGGATGGGGAGGCTGGATGAGTGAAAAGAGTGTGCACGTGCTTTTCAGAAAGAATGAGACTGAAAATTAATAAAAGACTTGCTCATAGCCTGTAGCAACAAATGACATCAGTCAAGCATGGGAGATGTGTGTCCCAAAACAGAAAAAAAGTAAAAAAAAAAAAATTCATGGACATATATTTCTCAGCTTGAAATAAATGGGCTTAAATAATGTTACCACTCCAACTTGAAAAATCATAATTCTTTGCAAGAGAAATAAGATCCATGAGCACTGATGCCAGTAAAGAGAGTTTTCAGTCACAAGAGGTTCATGCCGATGACAAAAGCAGGGATACTGTCTCTCTGCTCTTCTGTCTTGGTTTTCCTGATGGATCAAGACAGTTTAATTTGCCAGTGGTTCACTGGAAATTACTGCTGTAAGAACCACAGACCTCACTGTTCCGAGGCAGAGTGCCTGAAATGACTGCCACCTATGCCCTCCCAATCCTGGACTGCTTTGAATCAGAGAGAAAAGAAAGAAGTCCGATTACCTTATCAAGGCTTCCTCATGGACCTTGGATCTGTACCAGCTCCATGTCTCCAATCCTCCCTAAGAAGTTTCTCCCTACTTTACGCTGGCAAGTGTCCTACAGCATGACTTCGCAACAGGCCCACTGAGACATTCTCACGCTGTGTTGTGGCTGTGAGTGCAGCTGGTCCACACACTAAAGCTACCCGTCATTTAGCTAGCTAACTTAGCCATGTAATTTTATCACCTTATGATTTTTGCTTAAGCTGACGCAGTGATTTTCAACCTGTGGGGCACTTATGCCTCTAGGTCTATACACTACTTCTCCTGGAAAACCACCTGGAAAAACAGGTTTCCTGTCAGTAAAGTCAAATTTGCTCTTAAAGGGCTTCAACGAAAAATTTTTAGAGCACAGCAAAATTAGCATGAGTTAGAGCATATGATCAGTTCTGATTTAGACTTCAAATGACTGAAAATATAATGTATGCTTTGATTAATTGCTCCAAACATTAACTAAATTAATTGGTAAAACCTGGACCTTAAATCTAGTCTGAACACTGGATATTATTCTGAATTCATCCGGTCGATTAAAGAGCCCTTCACTATCGGAAATTTTTTCATATAAGCAAGTTATCTTTTAACATTTTCTTGGGCAAACATGATGGAGTTTTCTTTGGTTTCCCATTGCTTATAAGGTTTCCCACTCAAATCATTCTGATACCTTTTTCCTGGCATCCTTCGGAGATCAGAAAATCCCATTGTACTGGGTAACCACATACAGATATAATCCCTGCTTTTAGGGGCCAAAAAATAGTCCCTGATCAACTGCACTACTGTGAAGTCAACATACCTACTTATGGGTTTAGTCAGGAACTACCCCACATGCATAGAAGACCCATGAAAACAGGTTATGAAGAACTGTTGACAGCCTTGACTGTTTGTGTTTCTGACTGCTTATGTTTCTGACTGAGGGAATGCCATATGGAACGTTCTCATTGTATATTCCCACCACCATCCCCCTAAATTTACAGGTGCATGTTTCTCGTGCCAGCAATACACAATGAAATGCCCCGTATTGGCCACCATGGCATGTATTTTTCAGTAGAGTCTATCTGACTTTTGTCTCTTTCTTGCCTTTTTAAATAAGAAGAAAAGCACGTGGTATTTACTGCAATGTCAGTGTCGAGAAACTAACGGCCTGATCCAGCTCCCATCAAAATTAATGGAAAAACTGCCACTCTTTCAGGGGGTGTTGGCCTAGACTCACAATGGACAGGTCCTTCATGCTCAGGAGCCATCTTTATTCCCAACCAGTTGTCTTACAGTCAGACAGGTACAACCATGTGTGCACACCACTGCACCTGACCCAATAAATCCTGCTTGTTTTGAAAGCCAGATCCAATCCCTGGAACACAAGTGAAGCCGTCCTTTGGAACAATCAAAAGTTGTAAAGCTCCTAAAGATGATACTTTTTCTGGATTAGTCATTTGGCTAGATTGTGTATATTGCATTTCCATCTTTCTTGTCATATTAAAGTGAGCATTCTTTATTGCTTATGTTATGAAGTATCTTGTAGTACACATACAGGGTGAGAAATACAGCTGAATTAGCATTACAAAATCAACTTTAAGATTGATAGATTTTCAAGGTTGTTTTTTTGGATTATGATTATTTGTTTTTTTTCACTTTTGGTGGATAGCAGTACTGTTTTCTACACTTAGTCTCCTTCTTTCAGCTGAGTGCATTTTGTATGCTATAAAAAGTATTTGTCTTTTTATTCTTTTTTATGTATTCTGGTTTTCCCAGTCCTGTGGTAGCTACTGGGGTTGGTGTTTATTTCATGCAGCAGAAAATACCTATCACAGAAATGCAAAGGCCAGCCTGACAGCAAGCTTCTCTTTGGGCATGTTGACATCATCCTCCTCTCTGAGCTCTAATTCAACTTTCAACACAATGCCTAAAACCGCACAGCCTCTGGGCACAAAAGATGAACACGAGAGTACACTTGTGCATTCTGTTGCCCTGTAAGCAAATTGCCTTGTTAATGAGGAATCAGTCAAATAATGGGCTTGATAGTCTGTGTTTAGATTAGGTAAGATAAAGTGCAAAAGTGTTTTTTGGTGTATCACAGGCAGCAGCACATCCTGTTCAAAGTTCAGGGCTATGAAAGTCATTGACTAATTCTTCAACATCTCTCACAAGAAAAGACAAGATGCAGCTTTTTCATGTGTAATAACTAGGCTTTGGAAAAAAATGAGGAAGCTCGGATTTTTTAACTTCACTGACAGGCCAAACCGGAGCTGCACTTTGCAAAGTGCATATATACCTCATAAAAGATAACTCCTGCTTTCAGTTGTCTGTCTATATTTACATGAACTATGCCTGGAAGGAGGAGAGGAGAATGCCATTGCTTTCATGTAATAGATAAGGAAAAGAAACTCTGTGGGCACGTGCATACGAACAATGTTTGTGCGGTGAACGTTGCTTCCCCTGCTCATGATGATAACAAATCAGTACATGCACACAGAGAATCCCTGCAGATTGGATAACGTGCTGTGAATTACTGCTTCATGCTGTCCTGTTCGAGTAGTCATACACGTAACGAATTGTATCTAAACTCTCTCCCAGTAAGTAGCAAGCTAACCAACAGCCTTTTTATTTCCGAATGCTCCAAACCCACAACGTAGCTGGTTGTCTGTCTGAGCTCTGCATTTCAGCACCTGGAAGTTGATGGAAGAGAGGAGGGAAAAGGCATCCATATTTCTACAGTTTTCCTTCCCAAGCTAAATAGCTTGGATGAGAGAAGAGGGAACATAACTGAATCACTCAGACAATCTGTTCTTTCAACTGGTGGGGTTGGGAGGTTAAAAGATTTTTACAAATAAACAATAAAAAAAAAAGGCAAGTATTAATTTATGTGTTTGACAGGAACGCTGTAATTCTGCTCTGCTCTGTACCACATAAAATACTAAAATATGGAAATTTTACGTTATCTGTCCTTCTCTTGTGGAACTAGTACATTCTCTTCTTATCATTATGTCTCATCTGGTACGTTATTCAAACTCAAGCCAAAGTATTCCACCACTTGAGATATCACATAAACAAAAACAATGTGAAGAAGCTCATAATAAACACATCACAAAAACCTGCTTCTTGGCCTTCTAAAAATCTTGCTTGCTTTGCTTTGACGGGGCAAAGAGCACATCAAACCTGCTTGACCAGCTTCCTCACTGGGACACAATCTGAAGGTAGACTGTGTCTTCCACAGGCAGCTCTTTGTCATCCTCAGCACATTTTCTGTAGCGGTGGATGCATCTGGGCAAAGTGATGGCACTCATGTCTCTCTGATCCAGCGATCAGCCAGTCCTGTCCTATCTGCTGCGCACAAGAGAACTGCCTACGCTGTAGACCCACAGTCTATTTTATACTGCTTTTGAATTTCCCTTATTCTGACAGAAGAATGGTTCAGTGTTGGCACACATGGTGAATCAGCTTCAGGGCTGTTATAACCTGTAATAGTTGGTGACAGCCTCCAAGACACTGGTATGTCAGGCCAAAGACAGCTGGTTGGCAGCAGTCCTGGCCATACTCACTCTTTCACTGACTTCACATGCTCTATAGTTACGACATGGACACCGGAAAGTGGTTTCATAAAATCTGTGCCTGTAGGGAACTCTGTATTTCATAGAAATATCCATATAATCACCAGATTTTTATTCCACAGTGACAGGACAGAAAAAGGATCTCATCTTGGCCGTTTAGGATAATTTGTTTTAAATAGACAAAGTAAAAACCCTAGCCATTCTCTCCGCCTTTTAAAAAGTGGTTAGTTTCTTTAATGCAGTTGACCTCAGAGATTCACCACTGCATGTACTGTAATTTGAATGAGAAATATGCTGCTCTTAAGATTGAGTCTAAGCAGAACTCTTCTTTGATAAACTAATCTTTGTAAAATCCACCATGCTGCTTTAACAGAGCCAGGAGCTAGCTATTAGTTCTCTTTTTTATTTTGTTCTCTTTAAATAAACTATTTAGAGTACAGCATGCTGAGAAAATAGGAATGGGGCTCCCCAACAGATATTAGTTATGGCTGTATTCTTCCTTTCGCCAGAAACACAAACCACACAATCCTTACAGCAATCACCACAAAACACATCATGTTAAATCCCTCATTTCTTTAGCATAATATGAAGTCTCTCTTTCTCTCATATTACCATTCTGGTCAGTCAGGTATGTGAGGTTTTTCTAGGCAACAGGTGTTTTTTGAAATAAAATACAACCTTCCCTTCAGCTCATTATGTGAAAGAGACAGCAGCTGCAAGGATAATGCTGAGGACACATGGTCTATAAGACACCCAGAAGAAAAATACTCCTTGTTCCACTTGTTAAGGTAGAGCACAGATGTTGCTTCAGTGATAAGCATGAGCATAAGGCAACCACAGTCTGCTTCACGTTGTAAATTCAGAATCTAAGATTTCAGAATATTTAGTAGGCTGCAATCAGAATCACCGGCTTCTTTATGTCAGGGAAAGTTGTTTATGTCTAATCTCATAGTCCTAACAAATACTCCTTATCACAGTTTGCATTACACCATCATCAAGAACATGCTAGGGACTATTCAGAGACTTGGCAGATAAATTATTAATAATCATTTATATGAGTATCAAATAGTGACAGATGCATAAATTAATATACTGTCTGATTTAAACATTTACAGATGGATTTTATATGAGTATCAACAAATAGTGAATGCATAAATTAATATACTTACTGATTTAAACATTTACAGATGGTTTACATTAAAAAGGTTTTAGTCATTTAGAATGTTAAATGCAATTTTTTTCCCTGCTTAGTGTTGGTACTAAGGCTATTTCTGTACCTCTCAGATCTAGACTGTTGAGAAATAAACTGCAAAATAATGGTGTCTAACAAATTTAATGACCAAAGCTAGAACCGATCCTTTCCAGGGATTAATTCTCTGCTTGGTTAGGTTGGTAATCCCCCCCCCAAGTTTATCAATTTTTCCCTAATTTCTTTTAAGAACAAAGACATATATTGTAGCTTATAGTGTAACTGTTAAGGTGAAAAGGCTTTTTCAAATAAAAAGGAGGTGCAGCATCTCCTTAGCAACACAAAGGTCCTCTAGAATTGCCTGATCTCCTTACTCCCTCCAGTTTTCTAGGCCTAACTAGGTCAGAAATTCTACCCTACCAACAAGAACGTATAACACCACAGAGAAGAAACAGTTCACGGAATAATCCCAGAGCTCTTGCTCTGTGAGTAGACTGGTTACTTTGGCTGTCTTGCAAAATATTTATGCTGGCCTTGCAGCGTAAGTCCCAGTAGCTTGTAGGACTGCATGTTTCTCTGGCTACAGTGTTTGTTATGTACAGCAGCAGCTGCAACAAATTGGGAAATGTACACATGAAGAAAGGCCTGATGGCATGAATCTAGCAGAAAAAGTCAAAAGCTTCACACTCCTTCAGATCCAGCTTAAACTGACCCTGGCTCTCTTGTGTGTGTTTTTTTTGCAAAATCTGTATTGGTAAGCTGTTGGTAAGATAAGTCCATCCTTTGTCATTTTATTACCACCAGTTTTAGAGAAGACAGGCTTCAAAATAAAGTGAAACAAACAAGATATTATAAGGTTACAAAGTAATTTCATCATGAAAATGATAGCATAGTACTTCCTTGCTGTGACATATGTGGTAAAAAAGGGTCATTTAAATGTCTGACATACTCATTTTTTAGTTTGCTATGTATGTTGTTCCAAATGAAAGAGATGTTAGTAATAAAAACAAACAATCAAAAGAACAAAATCTCTACGTTAATTGGAATGATGATACACGTGCCTAGAAGACAACCACAAGAAGTTACCACTGCTCAGACCCACCTATTGTTTGCTACTCATTTGTTGATTGATGTTCTTAATTGTGTTCCTGTCCTGCAAAGGGCTTAGCAGCCAACAGTACCATTGAAATTGCTTGTGACTGAGAATATTTATATATTTTGCATACTATGGTCTTCAACCTTTGGTGCTGTAGAAGGGGAGCAGTCTCTTCTTATGAACCCATACAGCCTTTTGCCCTTCCTGAACCAACTGTCCTCAGTGTGTTATGCCAGGTTATTACTGTTACAAGAACTAATAATTCAGAGTACTGCTATTAAGATTCTCCTCTACGCAGCAATCAAGGCTGATCACACAGATTCCAAGACTTGTACGCTTATATCATGGGGAGAAAATCTGAGTAAATACTCACATGTGTCTTCACGTCACCTTCAAGAATCTTGCTGTACCTGAGAAACTCAGCAACGCTTCCATTCAGCAGTCTATCAAAGGCTTCAACATATGGTGCTATGCCTATAGAAGAAGAGCATTCCATTATAATGGGTTAATAAAGTACATAATGCATAGGACATTCCTTTGTAGCAGATGGAGGAGAAATACCATAGAAACAGGGGAAATTGCTGTGACTTAATTTCTGCTGTACTCATTGATTTGTGAAATCAGTGAAAAAGGATGTATAATGATTTTTTCCTAGCTAGAAAGAAAAAAACCCTACTCTTGGTAGAACTCGGCTAGGAACATGAAGAGAATTTACTCTGTATAATGTCGTGGGAAGCCTCTTTTGTCTTAAAATGACAGGTGCTAACATAAACATTTCTTAGCCCTTCAAAGGCCTAGTGGCCTGATAAGCATGATTATCTTAACAAAATTCTACTGTTGTACGTAAAACATATTATCCCCTAAAAAGAATCTGCACCGTACTGAACACCTATTTTTATACCAGCCACCCATTCCTGAAGATCCTTGTATTGTTTGGTGGCTTTTAATAGCAAGCAATTCTATTTCCAGTAAGAGAGAGTCTTTAGTATGGGTTGACAGTAGATTTATGCAGCGAGATGCGGCTTTGTAATCTCCTTATTTTGTTGTCTGACCTTGCAAAACTGTCACTGGATAAAGAAAGCTCAAATGAGTCTTCTAGACGACACATCCCATTGACTATATATGCTACATTTTCTAACAGAGGAACAAAAACGCTATTTTCTATATGGTATACAGAGCAGTTTCCTGATAAAGTGGACAATCAGAAAATGCAGTTTCTTATGCACCTGGCTTCTAAATGGCTTTATGTGGTACCTTTTAAGACAGCAAAAGTAATCTTTCCTTGGATGCTTTCCAGCCCTCCCTTTACTCCCTGACATATCCTCATGTCTTGTCTATGCCTCAGAACCTTTGCCAGGTCCAGCATGAGCGATGCACGTGTGAATTTATGGCATCTGTAGGATCTGAGAGACCAAGGTTAAAATTCTTCCCAGCCTCTCTCCCTCATTAATGAAGCCTGAAGATTGCTCTGAAGAGGTACCAGGCTTTCCCCAGAGAGTTTGCTTTAACCTTTTGGCACTGTATGACAATTGTGTCCAAATTCATAATCTTGAAAGCCCTCTTTGTTCCACAAGAGTCATCTGGCTCCTTGACAGAAAAAAGAAAGGCTCTGGCAATTGGAGTTTGCAATGGCCTGTGTGAAAAAACAAATGTTGTTAGTCAGCTAGGCGGGATTTCAAGGCTCCTTTTGTTCTCTTGATGTCACTCACCTATAATTCTGAGGAATTTCTGGGCTTTCTTCCGTATTAAGTGTTTGTGTGTAAACCCCTCAAATAACCTAGTGTACAAAAGGTTTTAGTTGTGGAGATGCTTTCCAAACCCCGTTTATGTTCTTTGTAAAAATCTGTGTATGTCCCCAAGAGAATCATTGTAACCTTTTACTTTAGAGCAGAGTTTTAAATAGCAGTTCACCAAATGGCAATTGTCCTATGCAAAACTAGAAAGCAACTATGCTATTTTTTACTATTCAATACAGCTAACTCCCAGGAGCATTTACTAGAATTTGCTGTGGGCCATGCAGAGCAATGGAATGATTTGTTTGCAATCCTGCCATTGTAATGCCATTTAGGAAAACAGTAAAGGTACAATTCTCCCATCCTCCTCAGTATTTTGTTGTTTCTGAAAAAGTATTAATTGAAAAGTCAAGGTTATTTTTTGTAATAATTCTAATTATGGAATGGTCTTTTAGGGGAGGGGGTCATGGTAGAAAAAAGCAATATATCTCCATTTCCACTAGAGACTTAAAAAAGGTCACACTCTGGCTGAGTGTCAGTTTTAAAGGAGAAAAAGAGACCTGTTCTGTAAGACTGTCAACTCTGCAGTTGCTGTGGAGGTTATGTGAACGTCTGCAGAAGCACAGTAACACAGGCATACAGAATGATGTTTGTGGCACTATATGCGTATCAGCTGCCCAAACTGAAGAACCGGTACAGTCTTTCCTAACTGCATCAGCAAAAGCTAATTCCTGAGTCCTGGTGTGAGACAGCTCCGCTTGGAGATGTGGTGCAGGCTGGCAAGTGCCCCATGGTGCTGCTCATCTCAGCTTCTTACTGCAGTCTCCTAGTGGGTGTGTTTTATAATCTCACTCCAACAAGGTTTGTCAGTTGGTTTCTTCCAGGGATCTGCTGGGGTTTTAAGGCTCTGTTTCCCTGGGGAGTGAATCTTTTCACCTGATTGAGCTCTTATGTTAGGCCAAGGATATAGCAATTTTCATGGAAGTACCTCACACGGTGAGTTCATCTCCTGTTCTGAAATCAGCCCTGGTTCTGCAATACTGAGCTGTGGATTAATATAGAGGTTCACCTAAATGGATTAATTATAGGATTGAAGCCTGTATTTTTAAAAACCATACGTTTTCTAGTAGTGATTGATTTATTTGTCAGTTTGTACACGGATCATGTTTCTCCATGACTTTGCTACAGTTTACTAGCTGTCTAGGTTTTCTCTGGACTGTACGCATCTTATCACTGACGCTTACTCTAATGGGCTAACTCATCTGCTATGGAAGCTTGCTGGAAGACGCTCCCTTCCTGCCATAGAAACATGCTGCTTTCAGCCAGCTGCTCCACAGCAGCTGCCAGCGTGTAGGCCATGGCACACATGACTGTGGGGCAGGTCCCTCGCATGTGTTGTTGGGTAAGGGCTGGCATACAGGGACAATAAAGCAGCTGACATACACTGACTTGCTTCTGTGTCAGTAAGGAAGCTGCCTGCAACTTTCTGCTTGTTCTGCAGCTTCTGTACAGCAGCTGAGTCCACGCTGGGATGTGCTCTTCTCTGGAGAATGCTGGAAAGGGCCAAGGAATACAGAAAGCAAAGGATATGAAGCTAATAAAGGGATATATGTCGGGGTTCTGGGTGAAAAAACAAGCTCTGGAGAAAGGAAAGGGCACCTCTGTTCAATCAACATTAGAACTGCCACATTTATAAGGTTATTTACCCTGTATATTTCATGAACAACAAAAAAATTAAGGCGTGAAAAAATACGATTTGGTGATACGATGTGAATAAATGAAGATAGACTTTTTTGGTTTATTCTCCAATGTAGTGCTTTGGAGATCCACTTGAGAAGGGAGAGCTCAAGAGATAACAACGTAAGGCCATGAACGTGTGGCAGCCCTTAGTGAACAAACGCTTATGAACAAGCTCATATTTGATTAAGGATGTTAAACAATTAAATGAAGTAGGTCCGCACTGTGAAATTCAGAGAGCTGGCAACTAAACTCGATGTTTATATTACAGACTTCTTTGGGAATATTTATGCTGTAAATTTTGGGGATGTCTCATTTCTTCTGCTAATTTGGCTCAAGCAGACATTTTCATCTGGTGAGTTATCTACAGCAATATAAATGGTAAAATGGAAAGAGTGATAAAGCTTGAAATATGGACAGTATATTTAACAAACTAGTCAAATCTTGAATTTTCTAGGCTATATTAATTTAGAATTATGCGTACGGCTAAGCTTGTCACATGACATTTCTAAATTAATTTTTTAAAATACTACTTTCTTTTGACACAGAATTCGTAAGGAGGGGGGATTACACTCCCTCTTAGAAGACAAACACGTGCGCTACTTGCAATTTTTTAGTAACAGAGAGATAGTACTTCAAAAAACCAGACTTACTTCCATTGACTCCATTGATGGCATCACACTCCATTCCACCAGATCCGTGTGAATCTGAAAATAATGATTCAAGTCGAGTCACTGCTTTCTCCAGTCTCTCCATCAAACCATGAGTCTCTGCCATTCTGAAAAAATCATTAAGAATAGAAACAGCGTTAGACCCCTCTGAGTAAAGCATGGGCTTTACGTCATGTTACAGTTCTGTTCATCTTGTGGCTTTATCTTTTATCAGCTTTTATGGTAAAACTTGTATTTGTTAAGTATTGTCTTTCTGGCATATAAGCAGTTGCAGTGAAGCAGCTGACATATGCTTGCTTCTTTGTCAACAGGGAATATGGTCAGTACTCAGCCCTGCTTTTTCATTGTAAACGGCAGATTCAAACCACTGCTAGCGTAGCTTTGGACAGTCTATATGTGGACAATTTATGACAAATATATGTGTATGCTCCCAATCAGATATTGAGATGACTGAAATATTTATAAATGTTAATTGGCAAAAACTTATGCCTACAATCATTTGCATCAGCCATTTACAGAGGCAAAAATACAGATCCAGTTAATACTTGACTGAAAGTCAGACTTTAAATGTGTACCTCCTGATTTTTGAAAAGGTACATTCTGAAATTTGCCTCAGTCTTTTATGCTTTATGGTAAGACTCAGCCACTTTATTGACGACTACACAAGAAGCCAAGAAGGTCTTCTGTTTATTCTTCTGATATGATTTCCCATCACTTAATTTTTTTCTTACGAAAGTACCTGATGTGAATCAGTGTTTCCCAAGCTTTTTAAATCAAGCACTAATTAACCTTTGGGAAGAAAAAAAAATCCAGGGGCCTGCTTGTGCAGTACTGCTACAGTGCTTTTGATTTAAAATGAAATAGAAATTAGGTTGAATTTTTAACAACTCACACATTACGTTCCTTCCCCACAATGTGATTATCTGCTTTCTTACATGTGAGGAAGTGTAGGCATTGACATTTTTGAATACTGGCCAATGTCTCAGGGAACACAGTGCTATATACACCTCAGACTGAGAAACGGTTATATAAGCAAAGACAAAGCTATGTTTAAATCCCCTACCATTTAATAGAACAGGTCTAATGTACATGTTCCTCACTTAAGGTTGCGAGTGTTTTATTCTGCTAAGTGACATACAGTAAGGGGGGGGTTGATCTATGGCTCTTGATTAACATGATCCTTGTGAACAGTTCCAGCTCAGCTCCCACACTAGGCTACATCCCTGCCCAGCACTGGGGTGTGCAGAAGTAGGGGCAACGGGGGAACGCGCGTCCCCAGCTGGGGCAAGCAGGTAGTCAGCGGCTCTCTGGGGTCCCTACCCTGTGGCGCTCTGCCACAAGACATTGATTGCTGTATGGCTTGTAGACTAGAAAGGTTAGGCATACCTGGAATATATGTGTAAATGTATTAGTTCCTAACAAACAGCCTGCTAAAAGTGCTAGTATTTCAGAGATACCAAAGCATAATAGTAGATTCCAATAAACTGTGCAATACTACGCAACACTAGCAACCAAAACAAACAATGCTGCTTCAGCGTCCCCATACTCAGGGGAGAATGCCTAAATGTTATAATTAAAAAGTACAGTAACATGAAAAGAAAGGCCTTGATTTACAAATTAGTATTAATAATTCTTATGAATAAAAATAATAGTATTTTTATTTTTAAAATTTAAGTGCACGAGAAGATTAGCTGCTAGGACTGTGGAAACACATGCAGAGCTCTTGTGCTGAGTCATGCTGCCTGTCAAACAAGGTGGGACCTTCGGACTTTACCCTATAAATATAATGAGGTGTTTGACCTAAAAGTGAAACAGAAGATTTTACAGTGAGAAACCCTCGGGAGAACCATTCTCATGAGAAAGTTTTGACTGGAATTTATGGGTTTTTCCTATTTACATTAGATAAAAAAGCAAACCCCCAAAAGAAGATGACATTAGACAGCGTGCATATAAACACTTTCAAAATTCAGAGGGGCTCTCTTTGTTTATACTGAAAATGCACTCTATTCTGTTTGAAAAATCAATTATTTTTTTTAAAAAACACCTTAACTTTTTGTAAGGTTACAAGTATCTTGGCAGGAATGAGATGAAGGTATCAGGAGAGCTTCTGAAATGTTCAAACTTTTGTGAGAATATTAAACCTTTTCTTAAAACAAAGCACTGTTAACCCTCAAAAATATTATGGACACATTCTTTTCACATTTTACCCTGCTACATAAAAGCCTAAAATGGTGTCTGTTTCAAAAATTATGTTTTAAACCAGTCTAAAGTCAGGCTGGTCTAACATAGCATACTAACAGTCAAACTCATTTCATCAGTATTTTAACGTATATTTCCAGTATAGTTCCTGTTTGTCTTTATTTGAAGATACAGTCTGGTAGGTTGGGTTTTTTTCATCTGCCTTGAAATTTTCCTTGATGACATGTACAAATTGCTTTGGAAGACCTGTTACTTTTTGGCCTCTTCCACCTGATTTTGCCTGTGGAAGGACCCAATTGTTTCTTTTGCTCATTATATTCTTCACAGCTTTATTCTATTCCCATTAGCTGGAGAACTACAGTGTTGTTCTTCCAAAAGCAGGTATCACCAGTAAGGCAATCACAGAATAATATATTGCTCTAGTCTTTTTAGACAGAAGTAGGAACCATTTTTACCATAAAATTGGGGATGCCAGGTTTTTATTGTTTTTATACGGAAGGTTACACTTAAGAACACCTCAATCATCATGTTTACACTGAACCTACCTCTTTATGTATACTTATATATTCATGATTACATGGTATTTGTATCTATACTTATATACCTGCATGCACATAAGTATACACATAGGTATCCCTGTCATGTATGAATAAAGTGCAAGTATACTTTTGCCATTACTGTATATAACACTACAAGAGCAAATCAGCTGTACATATAATAACCTCACATTTACACTTTGCTTTACCATCAATTGACTAGTTATCTACCTTACAAACGAGACTGGAATTAATGCTACTGTTCTGAAGTGAAGACTCCATTGAACAATAGCGTGACAACTCTCTTCATCCGTTCTCAACCTAAACACCGACATCTTTGCCTATATTTAGGGATTCACGTATTTGGCTCATATTACGACAACCTTCAGCATTTTCTTGGCCTATATTCAGCTGTTCATCTGATTACTTACCATTCCACACTGCACTCTGCGTGGTCAAACCGACACCACAAAGCCACAGCTCAAAAGGAGTCAGAACACAAATGGTACAGCTTGATGCTCTGAAGATACTGTCTGTGTGATATAGCATCAGAGCTTATATTATAAATAAATAATAAGACTGGTCTACTTACAGTGCCAAATAAAATCTTTGCATGTTAATGAAAAGTAAAGAGGATGTAAATACGTCTATGGGATGCTTCCACTCCCATAAAGCACATTTTTACATCAAGACAAATTCTCTCTCTCATTTCTACTAGGATTTTAATTAAAGCTTTGATCTTGAAGTGGATTATTGGGGTTAATCATATATCTTTTCCTGGAGTTGATGCTGACCACCTATAAGGAGTTAAAAACAACAGTGCTTCAACTCCCATGTAATCCTGTATCCAGTTGCTCTCTTGGTTGAAAAATACACTGCCCTTCATTGAAAATACAGTCAACTAAGAGCCAGGAAATGTGTTAACTCACATCTACTGACAATCATTTAAATGTTGACATTGTTAACTGTCTCTTGTGCACAAAAAACAAGAGGGAGGATCCACAGATCTGCCCTGTTTACTGTTAGTGCTATCTTTTTTGGGAGTGCTAAAGGCATGTGGTAATACTACCATCTGTCGTTTCTTCCCCAAAAGAAATGAAGCCAAAACCAGGTAGAACAAGGCATGCTGAAGACCAAAAAGCAGATCTCTTTTTATAGACAGGCCTTGGGAGATCACTGCTTTTCTCCCCAATTTGACAGCTGTCTCAAAGCACCATTTATCTATTATCAAGGGAAAAAAACCTTGTCTGTAGACTAAAATTTCCTGACATACTCATCCCAAACAGCAGTCAAACTGGAAGCCAAAACACACAGGTACTATTCCTGTTATCATTGTATGTGACTTACGACAGAGGACCATATTGCTCTATCTCAAGAAGAAACAAGCTGTAATGAGCCCGCAGGGAAAAGCAGAATAGTAGCATAAGGGGAAAAAATAAACCTATGATGTCTTATCAGGCATCTAAAAATGGCAGTTTCGAACACAGGAATGGTGCCACCCTGTAAAGTATGATATTATTCTGACAAACATCAGCAAGAGATAGTATAAAGTTCCACAGTTTGTTTTACTTCCTAGCACTCTTTTAATTTAGACAAAAAAGAAGTGGCTTGTTCATTTATTTGTTTTTTTCCCCTAAGTACCAGTCCTTCCAAATCCACCTAGCATCTGAAAAATTAAGCCAGGTCTCACTCACGCTCATCATCTGAGATGCTACAGGTCAGATTTTGCTTTTCCTCACTATGCCAAAAAAGGGCGGATGCCTAAAACAGAATACAGGCAGCAATGTGGCATTTTAATTGTATCTAACTTTCCTACACTGCTTGGAAAATCACAGTCTTATTGAAAGTATAGCAGCCTGCACATGTGCTTTCTCGCAGTCTTTTAATAAATTGCTACTGACATACGAGATAAAATATACAAAAACCTAGATTGCCAGCTGGTACTATCAGAGAGCCAGTCATGAACGTTTTATAGATTCAAAGTACTGTGTCCTCTAAGAGTTCTTCTGTACAATATATACCAATATATACCAAGGGAAGGGAAATGCGTACACATTCCTGAACATCCCCTCAAATGACAAAAGCATCTTATGGCACTTCATTTCTGAGAAAAACACAGTCAGCTTGAGCCTGAAATGGCTGGCTTTCCTACACCACCATTCAAATGTAGGTACCAACTCCAAGCAGTGTTGAGCGGGCAGTCTTTTTGCCTCCTTTGGCATCAGACCCAAATTCCTGCTGCACCCCTTTCTGGTCCAGACAATGAAAACCCACTGGCTTGGGGCCTCGGGGGTTGCTCATTCCCAGGCAGAGCTCAGAAGCAGCCTGGTACTGCCCAAGTGGTAACAAGGAGCCCCTGAAGCTATTTGGCTTACTACCATAAAAGATTTTGGGTGGCGAATGCAAAGCAAGGGAGTATTGGTTAGAAGAAAGTGTGTGTTGGTAGACAGACAGAAACATTACCTTGTACGGTTTGTGTTTTGTTTCCCATTAGCTGTATGGAAGGAATGTAAACAGAGGCTTGTCAAACTGATGTCAAATTGGATTAAACCAGAAGACCTCTCAGTAAAGTCCTGTGTGAGGAGAATGATTCAGGGTTCAAATCAGAGCCTTTGGTGACCTTTTTTTCTTGTTTTGCCCCTAGATCTGCTACAAGCTCCTCTGGAAGCAATGCTCTTTTAATTACAGAGAAAAAATACCTTTTTTTATCCTAGTAAAAGTTATATTTTTGTGTATCTAACAGTATGCAAATTTTGACTCTTTTTTTTTTCTAGTAAAAGATATAGTCTTGTGTATCTAACAGTATGCAAATTTTGACAAGTTTTTTTTGTGTGGGTTTTTTTTTGTTAAAATGGACAAGTGTTATACCTGGAATAGCAGAAAGACAAAAATGTCTGTGCAACTTCTGCTTTTTGTGGATGGGTGTGCCACTTTGATAAGTTGGTTTGAAGTCTTGGCTGGCTCTAGTATACTCATCGTGAAATATTTCTGTCTATAGCTCAATGTGTGTGTTAAAACCACTGATATCCTAAAATGAGTCCTCTGTTGCTGTGCATAAGAGTGTGCTACCTAAATTATCTTGTCTGTGGACTTCTCTCTTTGGCATACCCTCTGTGTTTTTAAAGGGTTATTTTTTATAAGCAAAAAAGATTTTTGTGTAGAAGAGGAAGAAGCAGGTTCATGTTGCAACTCTTCCATTTAACCGAAGTTTTTTCCTTTGTCTGGCTTTATGCTGTTGGTACCACAAAGCATAGTTTTCTGTTTCCATTCTGGCTCTTCCTCTGCTTCTTTCCCTCTCCCAGTGATCAGGCTGCTGTCTGCAAAAACATGCAGGAAAGGAATGGAGGCATTTTTGTATCCCACTATTTAAAAAATATTACAAAACTGCTTTGTAAAACAATCCCTATTTTGACAAGGACCCCTAAGACTGTTGACGCATTTTAGATTTCTTATGACATCCCGGTTTAGTCCCATAATTATGGGTGTGCAACTGCACACGTCAAGCTGTCTGTTTACAAGGCAATGTAATAATAGCATGGACTGTGGTTAGGACTCTGATAATTTAACATGAATTCTTTAAAATATGTCATGTGTTCATGTATGTGCTTAGCATCTCCTGGAGTATCAGTTCACTTTCTAATTATATCTAAGTTCTGTGAAGAGCTCCTATCCCTTGCTGAATAATTTTGACTGTCTTATCAATTTTGTGATCACAAAAAACAAGTTCATTATTTAATGATATACTGAAGTAGTCGAGACTTGACAGTCTGTGTAAGCATGACTGAGTTAAAATAACCAAGGCAACCCAGTTTCTAAGTACATTCTCCTATTCTTTTTATGCTCCCTTTTTATGTCATCACCACTGCTCATAGTCTTTTGTCTTGGTTTTATTTTCTTCTCTCCCTCCAATGAAGTGGAAGAGTTTTAGTATCTCTCCAATCAACAGAAACACAATGTTCTTAGCCACTTCATTTACTATGTATTAGTGTGGTGCTTTGCACATAATCAAGCATCCTAAAGGCCTTACAAGCCATTTAATTACCTGTCACAAGTCCAATTACTGTATGTAAGCAGGCTGCCTTGCTGAACCGAGAAAATACCGCATGCAGGCATTGATTTTACTAAAAGTGCTTCAGTTCAGTTCATAATAACAGTAAGATTCTTTATGCTACGGTTCCAACCAAATTGAATTTGCACTGTCCAAAAGGGTAAACTCCACAAAGTACAAACCCTTATGGAGTGTTTCCGTACTGGGATGTGAAAGGAGAAAAGCAAAAAGGGAAAGTTAAAACTAAACAGATAGCGTTGCAAGCTCTAAAAACACAAACTATGAAATGACTTCTGCAGAAAAGATGAGACTGTAGAGTTATTCAGTACCAAGGTTAGTAACGGTTTTGTTTGCTGTGAGGGCAGCCTTTCACAACACTTCCACACCCTACTTCTCGTGCATATCCACATTATGGCAAAGCCTGAATAGTTGGGCTTGATTTCAGCCAAGTTAGCTAGCGTTCTTGCTCTTACCAGAACATCCTGCTGCCATTATGATCTCAGCACTGTGTCTGATGGTCTCGGGCTCATTGCGGCTGCCCCACTCAGCCTGCAGCCTGTGGCCCTCCTTCCAGCATGGCGGCAGCCAGGAGGGCTGAAGCAAACTTTCTACCATTTGAGTACTCCTTCTGGTCTGCAGCTCATTTGTGATTTTTATTGATCACAAAAACTCAAGGCCTTGGCTCGTCTCCCATTCTAAAATTCAGCCCACTGATTCTGCAATACTGCTAGCATTGCAATGGGTTGCGCCTTTGCTTCTGATTCAGGATGAAATGGGCCACCTGCTACTAAAAAAGACCTTTCTATTTCCTGCTATAACCTGGTTACTACTTAGAGGTCCTGAGTTTTAATGATAATCCATGCAACCTTGCTCACTTACAAGATCTGAGACATTTGGCTATTTATCTCTCCTCTGTTTCAGTGTGAGGTATCCTGAAGCCCAGAAAGATCAAACTGGACCTATCTTAGATGCTTGTAAAGTTAGCCTTTTCTACGATGGTTGCTTTAGAGGACCCAGAGCCGTTTGTTAGGTGAACTATTCTGCTGTTTCTTCTCTCTTAGAATGACGGATTACACATGGAAATGTAAATCATTCTTTGCATTCCTTCCAAAAAGCAATGAATTAATTATTTAAACTAATACAAAACATAACTTTAATGCATAGGATCTGAGCATGTCTTCTTGGAAAAATATGACACTATTCAGTTATGTACTTAAGCAATTACCTCTTTTTTTTATATATGCTACAAAAGCATTAAGCCTTTGATCCCCAGCATACTACTACCGGTATTTTGGATTTTACAAGTAATTTCTTTAGCCTGCTGTTCTCTGAAAAATTGTGGGTCAGACAGCAATTTCCATTAGCATATACTCAGGAAAGTAGTCTCAATGGGACCTTTTTTTTGGTAACAAAAAGTCCCTGAAATTTGACATAGTCAGAACACCTTACATACACAGGTGAAATGAAGACAACAGTAGCCAGTATGTGTATGGACTAAGGCCATAAAGTCTTGCTAACATGGTGACAAAGATCACAGAGGCTTAAGAAACCCCAAAACCCATACCCTTGCTGAACTAGCTGAATCAGCAGAATCTCTGCCATAGCTGCAGCTGTGCTTATATGTGCTTTTGTCATTTCAACGTACACTGCTTAGTAAAGGTGTTGATATTCTGGTATACTTCTAGCGGAGACATTCTCGAAGAATAGCTGAGCCTTTAGAGTTCAAAGCATTTCTTATTTGAAGAGTCAGTAAACCGTATCTGCCAAAATGACTTGTTTTTAAAAAATATGTGAGCAACTGGAGCTGACTCTGTACCTCAGGAAAATGACAAGTTCCAAATTGCTCCCCCTATTGTGAAAGATGCACTTAAAATTTTAGAGAAAGGAATTAGAATTATTTATATCTATTAGGGGTGCTTAATCAAGAAAAATCTTTTAATTAGTTCATAATAAAACAGCTGTCTGAATAACTGCAATAATTTATAGCTAATTTATTGTAGGTGATTCTTTGTTTTTGCCCCAATAAGCACGATAAGTAAAGAATGTTCTGTTTCATGTAGTCAGATGTTCTAGTAGGCAGCAACTGCAACTACTGAGTTTGCTGCTGTTGCACATGATGTTAAAACTTGTGCAGAACCACAAAGAATATTTCTTTAACATATTTGGCAGTCCACCATTCTTCTCTCTAGAGTTCAAACCTCTTGCAATGTTACTGTCGCTGGCAAGCCACAGATTGAAACATGGAAAGATTATCTGACTTGATCCAGGTAATGTTGCAAGTCAATGTCAAGGCTGGGAGCTGAATACAATTCGTCTGGTTTCCAGCCCTCCTTGCTGCACTCTACTACTTTTTGCAATACCTGCTAATTCAGATTCCCATGAATTTTAGTCCTGGGGGAACTGTAATTCTTTTTTTCCCCCTAACTTAGGGTTTCCAATGTATTTTAAATGGTTAATAAAAATTATACACTGGGATTAGAAAATCTAATGATGGGGGGTTAATATATGTAATCTTAGTATCCTTGCTCCTTACGGTATATCAAGAAGCACCTTTCTTCACTAAAGTGAGTGCCATAGCTGACAAAGAATAATGAAAACATGTCATAGGTTGGTTCTACTGTAACAGTAAATAATGCACATCCTCTTCATTTTTATTTAATTGAGAAAACATATTTTATTCATTACATTTGGAGTTGTGCCTGTCCACCTTCCACATCTGAGCAGCATTTGTTTGAGGGGGAAGACGCAAATGAATCGTAAGAATATTCTGAAGACTAGCATTTTTGTTATGCCCAAGACCTAAAAGGGCCATATTGTTGTATGTGCCTGGCTTTGCTGCAGAAGGTGGGTTGCCTTTGTTCTTGTGCAAACTTGCTCAAAATAGAATCAAACAGTGTTATGAAATCCTTGTGTTGAAAATGTATAGAATCAGAAAAAAGTTTATTATCATTTGCATAATAAGTAATTAAAAGGAAATGCTAGGATAAAATTTGAATAATGTTAGGATATCTGACTCACAGTAATGTCTTAAAAGACCAGCTTTGAGAGTACTGTATTGAGTTTCAACTCATTCTATCTACCACTTTGCTATTCTAAATAATTTTTAAAGTTACATTTCTGAAGTAGGACTAGTTTCCTGCCTATAGTTTCACAGAACAATGAAACATGGTAGTCCATGAACCATTGCCACTTTCACCTGGCTGAGAAATAAATTAATAAAAATTTGCAGTATTGATCCCACCCTGCCCCCCCCCCCCCCAGAATGCAACGTTCCCATCATATAGCACCAACTATTTCCTAATGGACTGGCCTCTGTGTAGGTTTTTTTCTGAAAACATTTTCCATCATTGGAAAACAACCACATTTAGATAATGCATATAAAGAAAGCCTTCTTCCCCAGATGGTCTTTGTTTTTAAGACTGCCCCTACGCGTTATGAAATCTGAATTTTACTTGATAAAAATCCTCGCTGTTTATCCTGTAATGCTAAGATACAGATCTATAGCAACCCTCGAAGCAAAGGACAGATTTCACATTTTTAGGTGGGGTCATGACAAGTTCTCCTCGGCTTTGTGCTGGCTGCGTCTCTGGGGGAGTACTCCTTTCAGATGTCAAGTTATTGCAAAATGCAGCATCTCAGCTTCACAGTTCGTCATTTCTGCCTTCCTCCTGCCCCCTCTGAACGTCGTCTGTATTTGCAGAATCCCTTACATATTTTTATATAAAGGTATATATTCAGTCTTCAGCTCTCTCACCCTAAGATGCTGTTTAACCCTTTTCTCTGGGCTAAACCTGTAGGCTATTCAGTCACCCCCACCACATACCTCTGGCTCCAAGCGCTGGAGGAACCAAGGACTCGGAGCCCAGCTACCCACCAGCAAGCACTACAGCTGCCTCCCTCAAAATTAGATCATCTTACGCTGATTAAGAGAGTTCAAGACTGGCATCGCTTGAGAGAGTCAGGTCTGCATAAACAAGCGGAGGGCATTTTTGATAACCTGTCGGAAAGCTGGGCTGCCGGGATCCGGGGTGGGGGCTGGGGCACAGCCGAAAGCACCCCCCGGGAGTCATTCACGGCTGCCGCCGGCGCTGACCACGGGCTTGGCGGAGGAGGTCTGGGTACA
>NW_008794709.1:1650701-1661957 GCF_000699145.1 Aptenodytes forsteri
CCGCATCCCGCCCCTCCCGCCGCTGCCTGCTCTTGAGTTACCTGTTTTGATGACCCGTGTAGCCTTTTTTTTTCCCCTCCTCTCTGCAATGAAAATCCGTGGCCGGTCACTCACTCGCTCCCCCCTCCCTCGCCTCGCTTCGCCGCTGCTCTCCTTCCTCCTCCTCCTCCTCCTTCTCCTCCTCCTCCTCCTCAGCGGGAGCCGGTGTCAGTCAGTCACATCAGCTGCCCGGGCAGGCAGTGAGAGAAATGCCCAGGAGCTTCCGGGAGTGCCAAATAAAGACAAGTCCAGAAAGAGAGAGAGACGGTGGCAGAGATGGAGAAAGAAAGCAAAAAGTGGGTGGAGTGTGAAAATGGAGAGAGAGGGAGAGGGAGAGGTGTCTCTCGGCGGCAGTGCGGCGGCTCGGAGCCTGAGAGGAAATGGCAGTGGTGGAGCATCACGGAGGAGCAGGAGGAGAGTGCGGGCGCCCAGGGTAGGGGCACCCACGGCCGCAGGCGTGGCAGCCCTGCTTGTCCATCGGGCACAGCTCGGGTGAGTGGGAAGCGAGCACCCCATGCCACACAGGCCAGCCCACGCTGGGAAAGGAGAGCGGGGCCAGTGTGGAAACCGGCAGACCCCTCACATGGCAGGGGAGGCTGAGGGCAGCCTCACGTACACCAAGATAGTTCATTGTCTACTCTGAGCCAGACTAAACTGTACCAGCCCAACAACTGCTATAGCTGGGCCCACAGTGGGGTTACTGCCTTCATTCGGTACGGCCACGAAATCAGGACTTCTCCCAGTAGGCAAACCCTCGTGCCTAGGCCTTGTTTGTCAGGCTCTGCGGGCTTCACGCTAGTCCATACCCCTGGCCAAATGGGAGCATGGGCGTTTTGCAATTACATGGTGTTCGTCACCACATGGTCCCAAGGGGCATCTGATCATCCACCTGAAATCTGCTGCTCCTCCAAGTATCAAATGAGGTGGCTTTCTGCACAGAAGTCTTGGGAGAAGACCATGAATTCACAGCCTTTAAAGGAGCAGTTTGCTCTTGAATGGAAAAATAATTCATTAGTTAGTGATAATAAAAAAGATCACATATATTTTTCAAGTCAACTATGTGGTTGTGCGAAAATCAGTAGCACTTTTCCCTATCATATAGCTTATTTTAGAAGACTTTGTGTTTCATTTCTGATGGTTTGACGACACCACTATAAAATATGGAACACAAGAATTTGTTTTAATTGTGCAGCAGTTAAATGGGGGCTGAGGAAAATCATATTTTAACAAGGATGCCATAGTTAACAGCCGCTCACAGACCTCACATGCCTAAAGACAGCATTAAGGAAAAGCAAGCTGACTGCAAGGATCAGTCTGGGATCCAAACTCACTAGTGCAGACAATGTAATTGGCATCGGAAATTGCAAAAAATCAGTGCCGCAGCTTCCTGTACGCAGTGAAAAGAACTACTTCTCCTTGGCATGTATAAACAGCCAGATGAAATCAACAGAACAGCACAGGTTTTAAACCAGAGGGTCTTGCCAGATCTTCCAAAAGGGAAAAAGGTAGTCTGGAATTGAAGTCCTGATTGCAAAAATGCACAGAACACAGAAACTGCTTAAGAGAAGCAAGGAACAAACCCAGAAGATCTCTTTCTGGAAAGAAAATGCAAGAGGATTAAGAAACTGTGAAACTACTACATTTAGTTTAAAGTTCAAGGTCCATATTCATAGAATCATAGAATGTATTTTCTCTCTGAGATGTATTCCATACATCTCAGAGAGAAAAAAAAAATCCAACACCTGTGCAGTGTCAGGATGATAAGTGGAAAGTTTAGGATGATAAATGCAGTTGAATTCCTGTAGAATGTCAATTTAATTTGAGAAAAATGTAATGTAGTTAACTTACGAAAAGTTTACAAGCTCTTACTGTAGGAGCACAGTCAAGCACTCCACATCATCCTTTTACATCACAGGCACGCGGAAAAGAGGGAAAAACCATTGGGCATTTCCTTTCCATGGAAAGTCTTCTGAGGCTACCAAACTGGCAGATGCCCTACATATCTAAAACAAGTTCCCTATAACACATCTTCACTCCCAACTTCTAGTGTTTTCTTCACAAAACAAATAAGTTCTTTTTTTTATTTTCCAGGAGAATGTTGGCAAACTTAAAAGGCTAAGACTAAGGTAAAGGGAATAACAAGAAGTAATAAATTTAGTAAGAAGGGAAAAAAGGAAGATTCAGTAATTGTAAAGTGACCTCGTAATACAGAGGAAACCCAGTGGCAAGCAAAGATGTAAGATCATAGAATCATAGAATCGTTTAGGTTGGAAAAGACCTTTAAGATCATCGAGTCCAACCGTTAACCTGGCACTGCCAAGTCCACCACTAAACCATGTCCCTAAGCACCACGTCAACACCTCTTTTAAATACCTCCAGGGATAGTGACTCAACTACTTCCCTGGGCAGCCTGTTCCAATGCTTGACAACCCTTTCGGTGAAGAAATTTTTCCTAATATCCAATCTAAATCTTCCTTGGCGCAACCTGAGGCCATTTCCTCTCATCCTATCGCTAGTTACTTGGGAAAAGAGACCGACACCCACCTCGCTACAACCTCCTTTCAGGTAGTTGTAGAGAGCGATAAGGACTCCCCTCGGCCTCTTTTTCTCAGGCGATGCAGCACCTGAAAACATTAGAGAAGAGAGCCTTGCAGTTTCTATATAAATAAAGGTAATCTTAAAAGGCAGTTCTATAAAGAACTTTGTAGTTATTAACTCAGGCCGAGCAACAGCTCCTAAAGAGAAGAAAGGAATGAGAGAAGTGCAAATTTTGGACTTTGCAAAATATTGTATGTGCAAAAATATTGACTAGATAACATGTTATTGTTTCATCCCATCAAGGAAAAAGAAGGCTTGGACAGCAATAAAAAATAGGTTTTGAAAATGCTTGGTGTTGGCATCAAGTGAAACACTGAGCAAGGAACGACTGGAAGATCAGACTTTGGGGCCGAGTCCTTTGCCCTCAGTCTAACAATGCATTCATATATTGGCTTAGATTTATATGCAGAAAGTACATTGATGCCAGCAACTGCCACATTAAAAGCTGTAAGTTTTTATTTTGTATACTTTTTTTAATGGGGACATGATCACCAACTTCAGGATCACAACATTCAAAAACCCTTATAATTCTAATTTATGCTATAGTCCTCCTGAAATTATGAGGAGCTCTTCTTATGCAAGAAGTGCAGTAATAGCCCTCTTGTGGGAAGTTACCCAATTAAAACGTAGTAGCTCGTGGAGCGCAGTGTATGCCATTTAATATAACTTTATAATTTTTTTTCATTTTACTTTTTGGCTTTGCTGCTGCAGACAATCTGTGCCAAGGCTGGTATGCTTTATTCCCTTTTATAGAAGAATGTATTTCTAAAGTTGTGCAGGGATCCCAAAGTACACGTCAGAGGCTGTAGAGATAGGCTGTCAAAATCTCTATGGAATGACAGCATTGTAACCTACTTAGAAGAAAATACTGGTGCATCTTTTATTTGCATACATGTTTTTTTACAGAAGACGACTGTTGAAAATGTTAATGCTTACCTTCCTAGTATTTGTTGAAAATGGACTTTAAATGTGTATGATTGTAAAATTTCCCTATTGTTACAAGTTGCATCTAAATGATTCATAGATGAGTTTGGAGAAAACCACAGATGTTGTCGCTCATTTCCTTGATTTCATGAAGTCTATCTTTGCTGGGGCAATCCAGAAAATATTAATATTAATTAAAATTGCACAAGCACTTATTGATGTCAAAATAAATTGGAATACCATGTGAAAATCTTCGTAGTGTGACCTGCTGGATCTGCTTAAATAATATTGGAGTGCATTCAGGGCATGTCAAGATGCCTTTTGCTTACCAAATCTGCTGTTTAGTCTACAGAATTTGAAAAACAGCATATAGCTAATTAACTAAATGGATCTGTGAAGGGCGCTTTGTGGGTATCATCTTGTACAGATCAAGTGTCAAGACACGCAGGAAAAAAAGGGAAGATTCTGCCAAAGAAGTGGGCTATTTCTCCTCTTTCAAACCAGTGTGAAATAAGGCTGAATCTGTCATCATTCAATCTGATCACCTGTAAAATAAGATTAAGGCAGATTCAAATTACATTTAGTTTCACAGATGTCACTCAACTGCTTTTTTCTCTTGTCTCTGTATTCTCTTTTATGCAGTAAGCTCTGGGGGTGTGGACTCTCTTTCATAATTGTACATTAATTAGTTGTATGCTTCTCTTTAGGCATGGCAACATAAAAAGTTAAATAATAAGCACGTGCTTATCATTAAGTATGTGAGTAATGGCATCCCTGTGTAGCAGAGCACTTAGGCATTCCAGTTGTATTTAAGCAGCTTGTCGCACAGGGATGGAATTACTCACTTGTTTATAATTCAGTATATGTTTAAGGGCTTTGCTGAATCCAAGGGGAAAATGTCCTGATCTCACAAATACTAATCTTTGTGACTACTTTTACTAATGGTAGTTTTGTGGTTTAATTCAGTTCTGTGGAGCTGTTCTTTTGGGAAAGCTACTCAGTGGATTTTGTAGGCTTGGGCCCCAGTTCTGCTAAGTATTTACATTGCCCTATCTATTTATTATCATTAGATACAGGCTTCTGTTGTATTTTTGCTAAAAATCCTGTTTTATACAGTACTGGGTTTTGATACACATTTCGAGTGACGTTTCATGTTTTTCATTTAATTACAGTCAGAAATTTGCAAGGAACTTTTAGTGAGGATGATTTAACTGAGAATCAGAGGAAGGAAAGCAAAATTTTCAAGTGTGTGAGTGTAATGTTATCATGTCACCTTGAACTACTCTTTTGCTATGTATGAAACCTATGGAAGCAGTAGTCAGAAGGAATGATGAAGTCTTACTCATTGGTCAATGTTAGTTTTCCTGTTTTAGAAGCGTTAGCGTTTCTGTTTGAGCTTCTTAGTTCCGTTTTGATCTTTCTTTCAATCTAGGCTGCAGGCGATCCATTAAGAGACTAGCAGTGTCCTCAAGTTACCAGGTGATCCATTAAAAGACTAGCAGTGTCCTCAAGTTACGCATCAGTGCAACTAAACAAAGTGAGATACTGCTTCCAGTAGTAGTTGAATATACAGTTTTGCTTTGACAGAGTTTCAGGACAGCTTTACCGTGATGCTGGGCCACCGTTCCAGCCCCAGATGTGAGCTGTGAAGCATCTTAGTAGGATAATTGCAGCTGGTTAAATGTCTGTGCTCTTGACCTTGTCATTGTCAGTGCTTTGTAATCCAGCTGTGTCTGAGGAAAATGCAAGCGTACCCAAATACTGCCAAAAGTCAAAAACAACTAAAAATTATTTGTGGTCTTCTTCATGCCACAGCTTCTTTGACTCATTCAAAATGTTCCAGCATCCTTAGGAGCTCCAGTCACCTTCAGAATGCGTGAATGGGTCAGGCATGAAAGTCTGGTGTTTTAATCTGTTTTCTTGAGGCTGCAGTTTTCTCTTACTAGATGACATTCTTTTCTTTGGTGTCTGCTGCTGTTTCTTTCACCACCATGTGTATGATGGCATCAATGTCATGATCAGAGCTTGTCAAGGCTTGCTGCGTCTACATCATCAGTAAAATGCATCAGTCCTCTTCATGTACTATGCTACCAATGGTTAAAACCCCTCATCTAGTGTTCTGTAAGAGCCATTTCTCCTTATTGCTGAGGAAGTTCTGCCATGGCTTACTTTTTTCCCAGTAAATCTAGATTGCAAATATTTATTCCAGCCCCTAGAGGCAGAAAGCACAGAGTCAGCTCTAAACTTTTTCCTGGGACAACTTAGTAATGATTTCCTGACATCAATGTTCTTGTTGCGTAGGAAAGCTCAGGCAGTTGGTGCAGCAGAAGTGCTGAAAAATCCAGACACACAGAAAATATGATTTTTTTTTTCCTAAAGAGCTTGGGATATTTGAGATTCTTTTTGTTGCTATTTCTGAGATTTTGGGGAATAATCAAGGAATGAATTCAAGGTTTACTATACAACCCACTGGGCTAGAAACTTAATTTTTGTTTGAAATAATTACACAATCACCCAATTCTAGGAAATGGTGCTTTAAGGAAGACACCAAATTGTGCAAGATTTGTGGTAAAATCATATGAATTGATAACTTGGTGACATAATTTTTTACAGAGAGAACACTTTGTAGGATATAATCAAATAGCAATGTGGGCAGACAACCAATGTGTATTCTAACAGTTACATATTTAGTGTTGTTCCAAGCACTTAACTAGACTGTGCCCTTACTCAGACAGTGGTTCATAAGTAGCATGACCCCAATTCAGTCATTGCAGACCAAGTAAGTCAAAGAAACCCCCTTAGATACAGAATTTCTCTGTTTGTTCACAACAGTTAATTTGCTACTGGGTGACATTTGCTACTCGCTTCTGCTGATGCTGTACCTAGCTGTTTTTGTCCACCTCCAAGCTCCTTTGCGCTGGATGGGTGAGGTGTGGTGGAAGGCAAGATAAGCACTCAGTCCCTGTTAGAACAGTTCACTCAGGCAGAAAATAAAGATGTTTAGCTTGCAATATTCACCATGCTTGGGCTCGTCCTGTAAGGACCCACTTAGCTATTGACAGATATCTTCTGTAAATACACTTACTACCCTAATATAGAATAGAGGGGGAAAGACCACACGTTTTGAATGTGAGTCTTTGAAATCTTTTACTTAGTTCTTGAAAGATACTGAGGTGATTTATGCTTTTCCAATACAGAACTGGAATGCCAGGGGCGACAGCAGTGTGAATTTTCTTCTGCTTCTTCAACCTCTCCCTCAACGAAGGACTTGAAGAGTGAGGATATCTCAGTTTTATATCCTCCTGCAAAATGAGACTGCTGGCAAGGATCCCTAGGTACAGTACATTACTTATATTAATATGCAGTTTTGTCAGCCTAAATTACTATTTTACAAATGATGACTACCTAGATTAGATACAAGGAGCTGATCAGGCGCAGCAGCACAGAGCCTAGCACAGTCATTTGCTCTACCTTTCATATTCTCCATGGCAAATGGAGTGGCATCCTTTTATTTCGCAATATTCTGAGAGCTTTTTAAGACCAGCCCCCCTTTCTGAAATCTGTTCTTCTCAATACATGTTTTTCCCATACAGCTGTGGCAGAAGGATTTCCTCTGTTGAGTAAAGAAGGGTTTGTTCTTTTATAAGAAAGAACCTTGTAAGTATAAAGCCAAAAAAGGTTTTAGGATAAATCAAGCCAAGTACTGGAGTAGCCAGATTATCTTCCTGTCTTCCTATTTTTTTTTCCCAAAAAGGGAAGGAGGAAACAAAGAAAAGGAACAAAATATATTTAAATTTAATGCCTAAAATGGATTTGAAGGAACTGTAAATATTTCACACTGATGGGAAGAAATCCTGGTTCTCCTCAAGTCAATGAGCATTTTGTCACTGACTAACAGGGTCAGCACTTCACCCTACATTCTGGATTGATGTTTCACATGAATAAATGTAGGCCAATGATTTAGGTATCAGAAATAATCTTTTTGTTTCAAAACTAGTTGTTTGCTTCATTCTTATTTTCTTGCTTTCCTGTATTTACACAGGCTCTGTACATACTGTACTGTATTTCTAAAAGCTATCATTTTCTTTGGAAAAGAATATTGTTTGCTCTCCTGAATAATTCATCTTGGAGTTCTCTTTTAATCCCCCATCAAATGTGCCATTCTCGTATCTTCATAAAGGAAAAGAAAGGAAAACAACACTCTAAGGCCAATTTATGAATTAGACCATGAACATTAAAAATATATAAAGTGTTGGTATAAATAAGAACTTCAGTTTAGATTCTGGTTCAGTTATATCAGTACCTCTGAAGCAACACTATTGGTTGTATGCAGATTTCCACTAATGTAACTGACTTATGACAGAGGATGAAAAAAGGAGCATAAGAGAGAAATATGATGAAGATTTGATATTTAGCCTTGAGCTAATATGGCTGACAATATATGTAGGATTTGAAGGACAGAAATGCTTAGAGTACAATATAAATTCAACAGTAAATACAATGCAATTTATAATATTTGTGAAACAACCAACTAATAGTTGATAAAAGAGCTTTTTATCCAAATTCCTGTGTATTCTATTAGGTTAAAATATAAATATTTTAGATGGAAAGGAAAGAACCCAGAAGCACCTTCATAGATGTCGTGGTTTAACCTCAGTCAGTCGGCAACTAAGCGCCATACAGCTGCTTGCTCACTCCCCTCCCCCCCCAGTGGGATAGGGGAGAGAATTGGAAAAGTGGAAGTGAGAAAAACTCGTGGGTTGAGATAAAAACAGTTTAATAATTGAAATAAAATAATAATAACAATAACAATAATAATGTAATAATGATAATAATAATATACAAAGCAAGTGATGCACAATGCAATTGCTCACCACTCCTGGCTGTGCCCCCTCCCAGCTTCTTGTGCACCTCCAGCCTTCTCAGTCAGTAGAGCATGGGAAGCGCTGAAAAGTTTGACTAGTGTAAGCACGACTTAGCAACAACTAAAACATTGGTGTGTTATCAACATTATTTTCATCCTAAATCCAAAACCCAGCACTGTACCAGCTACTAGGAAGGAAATTAACTCTATCCCTGCCAAAACCAGGACAATAGAGAATCTGTGGCCCACAAGCACTTGTGAGGTCTTCCATTAGATTACTGTTATAAATTTGATGTACATGTCAGATTAGCAAGAGACCTTTCAGCATCCCAGTGAGGTTCAGCTCCATCTTGTCCCTCTGATCGATAGGAGGTCATCTGCCTCTACAGCCCAGCTGCTGAGTGGGGATATTTCCAGATCTTTGTTGTAAGCAGCTCCAACTCATTTTCCCAGTAGAAGATAGAATCAGGCATTGCAGCTCCTATAAAGTGTTGTTTCAAAGCTGTGTATCTTGTGGTGTTTAGAAAACATTAAATGGTAATAACCCTAATAGTTGTGTATCGCCATGAAGAATGTATTTACAAAGTCAAACCAGTATTAAAGGCACACATCTGTGCCACAGCATAGATGAGCTGACCAATCCTGAAATGTAAGCGTCTTGCAGCCACCAGCTTCATTCAGCCTGTAATAATCAGCCAAACCTGTTTTGCTTACCTTTTGGTTGCCTCGGCATGGTTGAGTGGTTTGTCTGTGGCTTCTGTGATCTCCTGTGTACGTACCGTAATGATAAGCAGTTAGGGGTTACATCGGGGGACCTCAGAGGTTGCATTTCATCAGCAGCGAGGAATGAATTGTTGAGAGTTCTTTTGTATAGCACTTAATAAAAGGAAAATAAAATGTGTTAGAGGAACAATGGAGTGAAATCTTTTGGGGAAACAGAAGAGAAGAGCGTCCCCACATTAGCATTCTTGGAACCATAGGCTGATCTACATCATCAGTTGTGGTGAGCAACACATATAATCCCCTCTTCCCGAATCATCCATCAGTATTTATAAGGGTTCACAAGTGTTAATGTGATAATGTTTAAGAAGTTGAAATGTTCCTGAAGTGTAGCCCTCCCAGGAATCCTCATGGTATTCATAGCACATCTTCCTTAACCCCTTTTTGTTTAGTGTTACTGAACAAATTTGGTAGAGAACCTGATGTGCTCCACATATGGGAGTTGTTCGAGGTTGATTTGTTCATTGGTTGTCCTGATTTTTGTGTGATACAGGTCCCCAGCCAAAAGTTTGTATGTCTTGTATGGTCATTTACTGTTCAATTAATAAAAGCAGAACAGAAGGGACTATTATTTGTTTGCTTTTACTAGTTATTTTGACATTTGTTACTACCTTCGTCCACTCTCCTGTTGTCGTTTTGGATGTCAGTTCTAGGCCATTAATCACAACCTTTTTAATGTCTTCATTTTCTGAAATGCAAATATTCATATTCAGGAGTACAACCAAAACCTAGATTCAAAGTTACCATGTCACGTTTCTGACTGTTGGCTGGATGCCAACAAATAACAAGCATTAGAACAATTAGTTTCATGTATGAGTAAAAATACACATACATATTCATGTTTCCTAATACTGACCAGGAAGAGGATGACTGAGCAAAGGCTCAGATCCTCAGAGGTGTTTAGGTCTCTTACAACAATACATTTCAGTACAGACACTAAATAGAAGATGCGCAGTGCCAGTATGCATCTATATGTGTCCTGGGGCTGTTTTTAGCAATTGCAAGTTCATACAGGAGCCTTTCTGAGCAAAACACCTGCTGATTTGAGTCCAGTTCTGTTTGAGGGAGAGGCTTAGGTTTAAAGGTCTGTTTGCTCCAGGATGATTGAAGTCAACACAAGTTTAGCCATTGATTTGAAAGAGCAGGTGGCAGTCCTTAGGGGTCCACTCCTGTTCCAGCTGAAGTCAACTGAGATGTTACCTTTATTTAATAGGAGATAGCTGTAATTCAGCAAATAATTAGCAAAAATGTCAGTAAAAATGTCCTTAAACCTTTGTGCAGCTGAATCAGCTCACCTTTGAAGAAAGCTTGTCTCCTTCAGATGTTGGGGCTATTGACGGGAACAGCAGTAGCAGCTGCTGGGGAGGGGGTGTGTGTGTGTGTGTGCGCGCGCGTGCGTGCGTGCGTGTGTGTGCGCGTGTGTGTGTGTCTTGCGCAGCAACCTCAGTGACATGTGCATGTGCATGCATGCGTGCGTGCGTGCGTGTGTGTGCGCGCGCGCGTGTGTGTCTTGCGCAGCAACCTCAGTGACTGTGGATTTCATCTCCCACACTCCACCTGCACAGGGCATGATTACTCAGTGTCTGTACAGCAGCGGTAGATTCTGCCTGGTGTTAACACTTGGTTGAAAAGCAATCACAGTCTTTCTTTTCCTTTTTAAAGTCTTTGGATGCTAGGAATGCACTTCCAGCCCCCCTTCATGAACTTCAGAATAGCTGGAAAGGCGTGATTGTGTGCAGAAGGATAAGTACAAATGAATCAGTATTGTATTAGGACTGGTTTGTCATGTTATATATATACACATAGGAGTGATCTAGTTTGTATAAGGAATTCCAGTACTACTAGTCGTAATAGTTTCTTCTCTGTTGTCGTTATACACATTGAACGGGAGAGTGTGCCATTAAAATACCTGATCAAGAACATAGAAATATCCCTTTTTCTCTCTTAGTATTTTTCTTTGCTAATACATTTTTATTTTGTAACTTTATTTAAAGAAAATAATCAGATTAGCTTTTCTTTAATTTTATTTATATGTTATATATAATAGATAT